>NC_069500.1:333345049-333500158 GCF_027579735.1 Bombina bombina | reverse complement strand
GAATCATAGACTTTATCAGATTTATTTTGGGATTCTCTGTTAGAGTTTCCCTCCCCCGTGCCAGCTGCGCTACAGCAATCCTCTGGATTTGCATCATGAGGTGACTGCCTATTTGGGAAATCTACTTCTGACCCGTTAGGGGTCATTTGTCTATACTGTTCCATATGTTTTTGTACCTCGTCCCTGACGCGTTCGCTAAAGGAGTTAGCATTATCTGCATTATTCTCACTGGTAATATAGGGGTTTTCATTATGGCGATATGACCTTTTTAAATCGCTTAATTCTCTCTGGCTTTGCGCAAGCTGTTTATTTAAATCTTGTATCTGTGCGATTAAGTCTGTATTATGCTTATCTAAGGCTGTTAGGTTTTGGGCAAGTTCATCCATTTTATTTTTGGCTATTTTTAAACCCTCTTCGCGTCTGCGCGAGGAACAAATACTATTTTCTAGCTCCTGTATTTGCAATCGTTTGTCTGTGACACAAAACGACATTTCGTCAATAATGCATATTAAAAGGGGCCAGCATTTTAGTATTAGTTCGTCTCGCTTTTTGAGAGCCTTGCATTGATTAATCATTAATAATTCCTGGAAGAATTCATTCTCTTCATTCCACATATTATTATTAACGGTAATATTTTTAGCCCTAGTTTCAAGCATATCCACAAAATCATTTAATTCACCAGCAATGTTTAACTTCCCTTTAATGTAACTTAAGATATCTTTCTTAAGGACCTGACCTTTAGTAATGGGTATTGTAATGGGACCAATTTCATTGCTATGTATAGAATTAAATGAGTCACTTCTGGCTACAGACATTATTGTATTGGTTTAGTATTTAGTTAAACTAAAACGCTAATACAATTTTTGCCAATAAAAAGAGAGAAGAAAAAAAATGTTATATTTCAAAAAAAAAAAAATAAATATTAATTTTGAAATATGAAAAATTAATATTTCGAAATATGAAAAATTAATATTTTTGATTAACTTTGAAAATATGAACAATTTATATTTTTGATTATTTTTTTAATTTTTTTTAAATAACTTTTTATTGGTTTACAAGAAAGATAGTGACAATTCAACATAAACAATGGAGCATGCCCATACAGGTTATAAAAAATATATATAAACGAGGCATTCACATCTTGGATCATGTGTCTAACATCAAAACTTAAAGTTTGAGAAAAACTAGTATGCTGCAATGTATGAGTTCGTAATCCCTAGGGGAGCCAGAAACTTGAAGCAGTCCTAGGTCTTTCTAGCTTACCCCAGGGGATTGTTGCAGCAGTGCCTCTTAGTAGATCATAGTGGGTGATCGTTATCAAGCAAATTCAGATTCAAGTAAACAATGTTAAACCTAAACTCAAAAAAAGGAAAAAGAGAAAAAAAAGAAACTAAAAAGAAGAGAGCAGGAAAGAGAGGGAGAAAAAGAGGGGGAAGGAAGGGAGGGGAGGTAGGGCGAGGAAGAGACCTTTTATAGCCACAATTGGGTGCAATCGTTATATCACCGTCGGTGTCTGCTTATTTATTTCTAGATATGGCAGCAGCTTTACTATGTATGTGGATGTGTTATGGTGTCCCAGTAGAACCTCAGGTCTGCATAGAATGCAGACTTATTTCTCTTATAGTATCCATATTCCTCACAGGAAAGCATCTCATCTGTCTTTTTTAGCCAATTTTCTAGGGATGGGGTGATGGGGGATTTCCAGTTAAGGGCAATAAGGGCTTTTGCACAGTTTAGGCCTATACGTATTAGTGTCCTTCTAATTCTACATTGTAAAGGGGGGGACTCATTTAAGAGAACTACTTGTGGATTTAATGAAAAGTCTGGTTCAGCCAGCTTCCTCAAGGTAGATTCAATGCCACGCCAAAAGGGACCCAATTTTGGGCAAGACCACCACATATGTAACATGGTGCCCTGTCCATCGCACCCTCTCCAGCAAAAGGATGAAGAGGAGGGGTAGATGTTGTTTAGTCTGTTCGGGGTTAGATACCAGCACAGAAGAACTTTGTAATTAAGCTCTATAATTTTAGGGGAAGTGGATGAAGTGCGTGTATTTTGGAAGATTTGTAACCATTGTTTAGTGTCCAGAGTCAAATTAAGATCCTGGTGCCATCTGTCTGTGTAATTGGGGAGAGTGGGTGTCTGGGCATTCAGGAGTATGGTTTTCGCCAGTGACAGTGACCCTCTAGTGATCCTGCCAGTCAGGCAGATTTGCTCTAGCGGGGTTGGTGATCTCAGTAGGTCTCGTTTATCGTGTGCTGTCTGGAGGAAATGTTGTAATTGTGCGTACTTTAGCCATGGTGCAAATGCTCCATACAGAGTTTGCGATAGATCAGCTCGTGCCTTGAGCCTGCCTTGCGAGAGTAATTGTGCTATGGGAACGGAGTCCTGGAGTTCGTTAATTACTGTGTCGTGTTTTGAGGTACCATACCCTCCCATGAGTTCTATATTGGGGAAGATAGGGGTAAGTGGCGAGGTGGGTGTGGACAATGTTGGGGTCGTCTTGAGTAGGTAGTCCCATGTATTGAATATGTGTTTATATAATATGGAGGACGAGCATGCGGGAGTACGCTTAGTTCTGGGGAGCCAGCAGAGAGGACCTGGATTAGGGGATCTAAGTAGCTGGGAGTCTACTGTCACCCACGCTTTGGAATCTTTTCTGCAGTGCCAATCTATTATTCTTTGCAGGGAGACCGCTTGATAGTAAGCATTTATGTTTGGCAGACCCAGCCCACCATTCTGGAGGGATCTATACATAGTTTCTCTTGATATCCTTGGGCGGAGTCTGCCCCACACAAAGGAATTCACAGCCTTTTGTAATTGTTGTATATAAGATTTGGGGAGGGCTATCGGTAACGCCTGTAGTTATATATAGGATTCTGGGCAGTATTGTCATTTTGACAGACTGTACCCTGCCCCACCACGATAGTGGCTTGTCTTTCCATGAAGATAACGAATGTTGGGTAGAGTGAAGGAGTGGTTGGTAGTTAAGTGAGAACCATTTTGCCGGGTTGGAAGAAAGCATTATCCCCAAGTATTTGAGATGTGAATGTTGTATTTTGAATGGGCATGTTTTAGTGAAATTCGTAAAACTGGTGGATGTCATCGAGACATTTAGGAGTTCGGATTTGGAGCAATTGATGAGGAAGTGTGAAAACTTACTGAATCTATCAAATTCTGCGGTCAGGATGGGTAGGGAGGAAGCAGGCTCAGAGAGGGTAAGCAATATGTCATCCGCAAACATAGCTAGTTTATGTGTATTTGGGCCAATAGTTACCCCATGGATATCTAGATTCTGCCTGATATGACAGGCTAGAACCTTCATCGTGAGGACAAAGAGGATGGGGGAGAGGGGACAACCCTGCCTTGTCCCATTACATATATTAAACCTCTGTGAGAGAACTCCATTAGTGCGCACCCTAGCCGAGGGACCATTATATAGGTGGAAAATGCGTTTAATCATCAGTTCTCCAAAACCAAATTGTTTTAGGGTGCAGCGTAGGAAGGGCCAATTTAGTCTGTCGAAGGCTTTTTCCGCATCAGTGGAGACCAGGACTGTAGGGATTTTTTGCTTTTTCACATATTCCAACAGGTGGAGTGTACGGATCGTGTTATCCCTGGCCTCCCTGAGCGGAACAAAGCCAGCCTGATCGACATGAATAAGTGTGGAGAGTTCCTTATTGATTCGGTTCGCAAGGATTTTAGCATAAATTTTTACATCCCCATTCAGGAGGGAGATTGGACGATAGTTACCCGGTTCTGTGGGAAGCTTGCCTGGCTTGGGGAGGACCGAGATATGTGCTTCTAGCAGGTTAGGGGAAAATTGGCCTTCTTTATCTAAGGAATTAAAGAGTTTGGTGAGGTGTGGAACCAGGATATCTTGGAATTGTTTATAATAAAGTGTCGAGAAACCATCAGGGCCTGGGCTTTTGTGCAGGGGTGTATCTTTTATGGCTGTGATAACCTCTTGTGAGGTGATGGGGTTCTCCATTTGTTTAGAGATGTGCTCGGGTAGGGATGGGATCTTGGAGTCTTGTATATATGTATCTATTGCCTCGCAGTCTAAGGAATGGGATGTCTCTGGGATGTTATAGAGTTTTTTGTAGTATTCACTAAATATATTTGCTATTGACTTGCTATCGTATGTGAACCCTCCTTGCTCGGTGGGGTGTGCTAGTTTGCGGATAAAATTACTATTCGTTTGAGCCTTTAATGCTCTTGCTAAGAGGGGTCCCGCTTTGTTGCCTTCTACGAAGTATAGTTTTTTTTAGGTAAATCGCCTTCCTATGTGCTTCTTTATTAAGTAAATCATTTAATTCGCGCCTAACAGTAGTTAGTTGTGCCGTGTATTGAGTGTTGTTAGGTGCGTGCATATGCAAGTTTCCCAGATGTCTCAGTTGGTGTAGTAATTTGTTGTACTTTTCATTGTAGTTTTTCCTAATTATCGCTTTCTGCTTCATAAATTCTCCTCTAACTACAGCTTTATGTGCTTCCCATAACAGGGTAGGAGTGGTGTTGGACGTGGTGTTGTGTTGAAAATAATCCTTAAGTGTGTATACAATTTTGTCCCGAATAGCTGGTTGTAGTAGAAGTGTTTCGTCAAGTCGCCAGTTAGGTTCTGTCAACGGTCTGTCTGGTATGGTCAATGATAAAGTCACCATCGAGTGATCTGACCAAGGGGTCGGTAGAATTTCTGTAGACCTCGCCAGGGGCAGGCTCTGCTGGTCGATAAATATGTGATCTATTCTAGAGTAGGATTTTTGGGGGTTGGAATAGAAGGTATACGATTTCTGTGAGGGGTGTTGGATTCTCCACACATCTAATAAATTTGCCTCTCGTAGGGTCTTTGTGATAGCTCCTAATGAGCTTCTGGGTACTGAGCTTTTTGCTTTGGAACATTCTAAAGTAGGCTCCATAGCTGTGTTGCTGTCTCCTGCAAGGATCACCGTGCCTTGTGCTATACCTAATAGGACCCTAATCACTTTTTTAAAGAAGCGAGCCTGCCCTGTGTTTGGGGCGTAAATGTTCACTAATGTGACCGGTTGGTTATAGAGTGTGCCTAGCAGTATTAAGTACCGGCCCTCATTATCTGTATATTTTTGGGTAAGCTGGAAGGGGATCCTACTACTAAACAATATGCCCACACCATTTCTTTTAGTGGAAGCTGAGTTAAAAAAGCCTAATGGGAAATGCCTAGAGGCACACCTGGGTTCTGTGAGTTTGCAAAAGTGGGTCTCCTGTAAAAAGATGATTTCCCCTTTATGTTTGTGGAACCAGTTGAGGGCTATCGATTTCTTGGTTGGGGAGTTAAGGCCTTTTACGTTTTGTGATATAAGTAAAAGTTCAGGGATTGCCATATGTGCTACAAGGGAGTGTAATAATGTTGGACTGACTATAGCTTATTGGTGCCGTAAAGCATGGTCTCATATAGGGGAGTGGCTTCATTGCTGTTTATGTATCCCGTGTGGTACGTGAATGTTTGTTATAAGGGGTAGAACATGGGGTGACATACCTGAGGATTAGAATACCTGTCTGCGTTTTTCCGGCTGGGTCTCTGGTCTCAATGGAGAGGAAAGGGGGAGGGGAAAGGCAGGGAAAGGAACAGAATAGTCTTGAGCGGAAACTTATAGGAACTGCAGAGAGGAAAAAAAAGAAAAAGTAAAAAACATTGAACAACCAAGAATAAATACAATGCGTACATAACAAATAACCATACCTAAAATAGTATGTCATAAGGGGGGGGTAGGACATAGTAATATAAAAGGATTACTATGATGGAGCATTTTCCATCTGTTGAAAAGCTAACAGTTTAAGCTTAGGACTAAGGTGGGTAAGCAAGGGTCTATATTATTAATTGTCATTAGGGAACAAACACAACAAGGTCCCCTAAAGAAAAATTTGCTGTGTGATTAACTGGAACTTAGTATGATCAAAGGGGAGAGTTGTGCTCAGCAATTGATTTCTAAGAGATTAGTCTTTCAGGATAGTAGTATCAGGTCAATTCTTCTACTGTATGATCTAGCTGTCGAGGGTCTCTGTTTGGTTTTCTCGGGACAGCTATCCAGGGAGGTCTCTGTTGTTTAGGCACCTGAGGTGCAGAGGAGTCTTTTGGTGTTGGTGCAGGCTTCGAAGAGAGGATGCTTGGGACGGGGATTTTCAAGCTCCTGCAAAACTGTTCGAGATCATCTGGAGAACTGTAGGTAATTATTTGGGAATTGTGCAGAACTTTAATACAGAAGGGGAAGCCCCACCTGTATGGTATCTTTAAATCCTGCAAATGGCTTGCTAGGTATTTCACCTCCCTGCGTTTGGCGAGTGTGATCGTGCTCAAGTCCGCAAAGATTTGCACCGTATCTCCTTCAAATAGGATTTGACGTTCTTTGCGAGAAGCTAACATAATTCTTTCTTTGTCCTTAAAGCTTTGGAACCGAATGATTATGTCCCTGGGCGGTTTATCTTCAGGCGGTTTTGGGCGCAGGGCCCTATGTGCTCTGTCTAGTGGGATATCTGAGTTTTCTTCTTGAAGGATGAATTGGAAGAGTTGTTGTAGGTGTTGTTGGATTTGGGATGTGGAAACTTTCTCGGAGATGCCTCGTAGTCTGAGGTTCTGTCGCCTTCCTCTGTTATCCAAATCCTCGACTTGATTTTGCAGTTGCTGTATCATATCATTGTGTACTTGAAGGGTGCGATTTTGGATATCTGTGTCATTGTTGTGCTGGTCTATGTCCTCTTCTATTTGCATCACCCTTTCTCCTAGATCAGAGAGTTCTCTTTTCACCTCAGACAGTCCATCTTTGATGAGTTTGCCCACCTGTGTGAAGAAGGAGGCGAAGTCCGCCTTCGTAGGTAGATTTTGGATGTCTGCTTTTGTTAGGAGGGCTTGTGGTTCTGTCTCTGGTGTTAATGTAGTCAATTCGGTGCTTGGCGTCTCACACGATGTGGACATGGAAGTTTCTAGGACTTTAAAAAAGGTATCCATTTTAGAGCTGGTTGGTGCAGGGCCTTTGGTGGATTTATCAGGTCTGGTTGTGCGTCTAGAAGCCATTACAGCAAGTGGTAGTTGCAATGATGTCAGTAGAAAGCAAGCGTTAAGGGCTATCTTACATTGAGGCCAGTGTTTAATTTACTTGAAATCACAGGAGTCGCAGAGGAGGGTGTATGTGAGAGAAGTGGAAAAAGGCCCCTTTAGAAGGTGATCCACTAGCCTGAGGCTAATCTGTATTATACATCTGTCAATGAATCGATTTATAGATATCTGTTCTTGTTTCTTACACTTCGCAATGTCGTTTGAAGCGGTAAAATAGAAGCTGCCTCCTATGTGATCATATGTTCTATGCCCCTGTGTTTTCTCCCTTACTTAGCCCCTTGGTAGTGATGGTATTGTTTGTAATAGTCCCTTCACATCGCTCAGCCTATTGTTTTCATTACGGGTTGTCACGCTGCATTACAACAGCAGGCTATAGATTTCAGTTTATGGCTGCTGCGTCAGGTAGGGACTTATTTGGGGCCTAGTATTTGGCCTTGATTGGAAGTGTTCCAGCCCGTTCTGCGGGGTATTATTTTAGCAAACGTACATATAAAATGCTGCCGTATTGATATGGCCAGTCTGTTCTGTTCGGGGGCTGGATTGAGCTTACTCCTACCTGACACAAGGTGGTAGCGGGTCCGGTGCGTTATACGAGCACTCTCAGGCTCGTGGCCTGTTTAACAGCATATTCGGTGCATCTGGCGTTCACATTTTCCATCCGGTATTGGCTGGTCTCAATCGGTGCTCCTACTCCTCCTGCGCCGAACCGCCACTTTTGAGAGGTATTTTAGGTGCAAATGTCCTCTAATTTAGACTGGAAAGGAGCTCCTCTAACCGGAGCAAAAAATTAAGCGGCCATCACAGACGCTGGCCGGCTCCGCCCCCCTTTTGATTAATTTTTAAATATGAAAAATTTATATTTTTATTAATTTTTCAAAATTAATCTTTAATAATATTTCAAGATATTAATATCAATCTCAAAATATGAAATTCAATATTTCAACTCTTCAAAAATTATATCTTCAAAATATTAATATCGAAATATGATTTTTTTTTTTTTCTTTTATAATAATTTCTATTTACTTACAAATATATTATATCAAATGTGATGGATATTATTAAATCTCAGAAAAGTGCCTCCAATTATTATGTCAGTATATTTATAAGAATCTTAGTAGTGCTATCCAAAATAAAAAGTTTATGGCAGGGTTATAAACACAATACAAAAAAATAGCAACCCTAATCAACCATGCATCTACTAGACCATACAATTAATATAAATACCTGAATTCTTTTATTTTGTTAATATCCATGAACATATTGAAATATATTTGCAATAAAAGGAAACTAAATAATATTATAGGCGCTTGAAAACTATTTAAATATGCTATGCAAAATTCATACACGCTTATATTAAAAACCCACCTTATTTATAAATAACCTTTAACATCCAAGCAATACAATTTTAAACAGTATTCTTAAACAATAGGATAATATATATATTCTGCTATTTAACTGCAATTTATCCTAATACAATATTGACTTAAAACACCAGAACTTTCACAGATAAATCACTAGGCTGGGATTACCAATTTGAAATACAATTTATTTATTTGACTCTGCCAGGCCCAGCAATAGTAATTGTTTACTTTAAATGCTTGCATACAAATAGGTAGGCTAAGAGCTATCTAGGACAATGACACACAGTTTAAAAGTATAATCTGCTCTTTAAATCTATTAACTGTAAAGGCTATGCATGTGACTTATCTTACAAAACCCAGAAAACTGTATCTTTAAACTGCAGTGACTTTAAAATATCACATGTAATTAGCAGCCCTTTTCTTATACTATATATATATATATATATATATATATATATATATATATATATATATATATATATATATATATATATATATATATATATATATACGTTACCAAAATGAGATCCAACTTCAAGATTTTTCACACCTCATATAAAATAAGTGTAATTTCAATGGAATAGGAGTAGTATGGCCCACTTTGTTTTTATAGTTTGACTGTGTCGCACGCAAAACAGTTTGTCAGTTACAAAACTCTGCAGCCAGTGTCCCTCCTTCCTTCTGCATACAACTTATTAGTCTAATCATAGGTGTGAAATATGGGTGGCCCTTCGAAACCTTGTCCCTCTATTGGATAATCTGAATATCCCATTTCCAACAGCCAAAAACCTTTCTGGCTGTAGTTCTCTCATATCAACACCGGGTGGCAGCATTACAATTAGACAGCATAAACAATTGCAGCATGACAAAGAAATACAGTTATACATTTAAGCATCTTTCTTTAAAATGTATAATAACTCCCATAATTTCTTGTATTAATCTCTCCCAATATTAATTATAGGTGAAGCGGCATCAGATTAATTTCCTGATCGTTTTGATATGAAACATCACATATCTAACATTATATTAAAATAATTTATATTTCATTTAGCCTAACAGAAAATTTATATCTCATAGTCATATCACATCAAAGTAACTTCCATATCTTCATCTCACTATATTTTAAAAGATGTATTTAAAACTTTATAAACATTTATTTCACATTCATATGATATGATATTTCATTTCAGGCAGGCATTCCATCTGAAATAAAGTAATAAGTGTCATTAATTATTTCTTTCCAGGTCCACAAGTATTTATATTCTTAAAAACACAGAGGTTAAGTAAGATCTTTCTCCAACATAGGTGTGTCCGGTCCACGGCGTCATCCTTACTTGTGGGATATTCTCTTCCCCAACAGGAAATGGCAAAGAGCCCAGCAAAGCTGGTCACATGATCCCTCCTAGGCTCCGCCTACCCCAGTCATTCTCTTTGCCGTTGTACAGGCAACATCTCCACGGAGATGGCTTAGAGTTTTTTAGTGTTTAACTGTAGTTTTTCATTATTCAATCAAGAGTTTGTTATTTTCAAATAGTGCTGGTACGTACTATTTACTCAGAAACAGAAAAGAGATGAAGAATTCTGTTTGTATGAGGAAAATGATTTTAGCAACCGTAACTAAAATCCATGGCTGTTCCACACAGGACTGTTGAGAGCAATTAACTTCAGTTGGGGGAACAGTTTGCAGTCCCTTGCTGCTTGAGGTATGACACATTCTAACAAGACGATGTAATGCTGGAAGCTGTCATTTTCCCTATGGGATCCGGTAAGCCATGTTTATTACGATTGTAAATAAGGGCTTCACAAGGGCTTATTTAGACTGTAGACTTTTTTTGGGCTAAATCGATTGATATTAACACTTATTTAGCCTTGAGGAATCATTTATTCTGGGTATTTTGATATAATAATATCGGCAGGCACTGTTTTAGACACCTTATTCTTTAGGGGCTTTCCCAAAGCATAGGCAGAGTCTCATTTTCGCGCCGGTGTTGCGCACTTGTTTTTGAGAGGCATGGCATGCAGTCGCATGTGAGAGGAGCTCTGATACTTATAAAAGACTTCTGAAGGCGTCATTTGGTATCGTATTCCCCTTTGGGTTTGGTTGGGTCTCAGCAAAGCAGATACCAGGGACTGTAAAGGGGTTAAAGCTTTAAACGGCTCCGGTTCCGTTATTTTAAGGGTTAAAGCTTCCAAAATTGGTGTGCAATATTTTCAAGGCTTTAAGACACTGTGGTGAAAATTTGGTGAATTTTGAACAATTCCTTCATGTTTTTTCGCAATTGCAGTAATAAAGTGTGTTCAGTTTAAAATTTAAAGCGACAGTAACGGTTTTATTTTAAAACGTTTTTTGTACTTTCTTATCAAGTTTATGCCTGTTTAACATGTCTGAACTACCAGATAGACTGTGTTCTGAATGTGGGGAAGCCAGAATTCCTATTCATTTAAATAAATGTGATTTATGTGATAATGACAATGATGCCCAAGATGATTCCTCAAGTGAGGGGAGTAAGCATGGTACTGCATCATTCCCTCCTTCGTCTACACGAGTCTTGCCCACTCAGGAGGCCCCTAGTACATCTAGCGCGCCAATACTCCTTACTATGCAACAATTAACGGCTGTAATGGATAATTCTGTCAAAAACATTTTAGCCAAAATGAACCCTTGTCAGCGTAAGCGTGGATGCTCTGTTTTAGTTACTGAAGAGCATGACGACGCTGATATTAATATCTCTGAAGGGCCCCTAACCCAATCTGAGGGGGCCAGGGAGGTTTTGTCTGAGGGAGAAATTACTGATTTAGGGAACATTTCTCAGCAGGCTGAATCTGATGTGATTACATTTAAATTTAAATTGGAACATCTCCGCATTTTGCTTAAGGAGGTATTATCCACTCTGGATGATTGTGAAAATTTGGTCATCCCAGAGAAACTATGTAAAATGGACAAGTTCCTAGAGGTGCCGGGGCTCCCAGAAGCTTTTCCTATACCCAAGCGGGTGGCGGACATTGTTAATAAAGAATGGGAAAGGCCCGGTATTCCTTTCGTCCCTCCCCCCATATTTAAAAAATTGTTTCCTATGGTCGACCCCAGAAAGGACTTATGGCAGTCAGTCCCCAAGGTCGAGGGAGCGGTTTCTACTTTAAACAAACGCACCACTATTCCCATAGAGGATAGTTGTGCTTTCAAAGATCCTATGGATAAAAAATTAGAAGGTTTGCTTAAAAAGATGTTTGTTCAGCAGGGTTACCTTCTACAACCCATTTCATGCATTGTCCCTGTCACTACAGCCGCATATTTCTGGTTTGATGAACTGATTAAGGTGCTCGATAGTGACTCTCCTCCTTATGAGGAGATTATGGACAGAGTCAATGCTCTCAAATTGGCTAATTCTTTCACTCTAGACGCCTCTTTGCAATTGGCTAAGTTAGCGGCTAAGAATTCTGGGTTTGCTATTGTGGCGCGCAGAGCGCTTTGGTTGAAATCTTGGTCGGCTGATGCGTCTTCCAAGAACAAGCTACTAAACATTCCTTTCAAGGGGAAAACGCTGTTTGGTCCTGACTTGAAAGAGATTATCTCTGATATCACTGGGGGTAAGGGCCACGCCCTTCCTCAGGATCGGCCTTTCAAGGCTAAAAATAGACCTAATTTTCGTCCCTTTCGTAAAAACGGACCAGCCCAAGGTGCTACGTCCTCTAAGCAAGAGGGTAATACTTCTCAGGCCAAGCCAGCTTGGAGACCAATGCAAGGCTGGAACAAGGGAAAGCAGGCCAAGAAACCTGCCACTGCTACCAAGACAGCATGAAATATTGGCCCCCGATCCGGGACCGGATCTGGTGGGGGGCAGACTCTCTCTCTTCGCTCAGGCTTGGGCAAGAGATGTTCTGGATCCTTGGGCGCTAGAAATAGTCTCCCAGGGTTATCTTCTGGAATTCAAGGGACTTCCCCCAAGGGGGAGGTTCCACAGGTCTCAGTTGTCTTCAGACCACATAAAAAGACAGGCGTTCTTACATTGTGTAGAAGACCTGTTAAAAATGGGAGTGATTCATCCTGTTCCATTAAGAGAACAAGGGATGGGGTTCTACTCCAATCTGTTCATAGTTCCCAAAAAAGAGGGAACGTTCAGACCAATCCTAGATCTCAAGATCTTAAACAAATTTCTCAAGGTCCCATCGTTCAAGATGGAAACCATTCGAACTATCCTTCCTTCCATCCAGGAAGGTCAATTCATGACCACGGTGGATTTAAAGGAGGCGTATCTACATATTCCTATCCACAAGGAACATCATCGGTTCCTAAGGTTTGCATTCCTGGACAAACATTACCAGTTCGTGGCGCTTCCTTTCGGATTAGCCACTGCTCCAAGGATTTTCACAAAGGTACTAGGGTCCCTTCTAGCGGTGCTAAGACCAAGGGGCATTGCAGTAGTACCCTACCTGGACGACATTCTGATTCAAGCGTCGTCCCTCCCTCGAGCAAAGGCTCACACGGACATCGTCCTGGCCTTTCTCAGATCTCACGGCTGGAAAGTGAACGTGGAAAAGAGTTCTCTATCCCCGTCAACAAGGGTTCCCTTCTTGGGAACAATTATAGACTCCTCAGAAATGAGGATTTTTCTAACAGAGGCCAGAATAACAAAGCTTCTGGACTCTTGTCGGATACTCCATTCCGTTCCTCTTCCTTCCGTAGCTCAGTGCATGGAAGTGATCGGGTTGATGGTAGCGGCAATGGACATAGTTCCTTTTGCGCGCATTCATCTAAGACCATTACAACTGTGCATGCTCAGTCAGTGGAATGGGGACTATACAGACTTGTCTCCAAAGATACAAGTAAATCAGAGGACCAGAGACTCACTCCGTTGGTGGCTGTCCCTGGACAACCTGTCACAAGGGATGACATTCCGCAGACCAGAGTGGGTCATTGTCACGACCGACGCCAGTCTGACGGGCTGGGGCGCGGTCTGGGGATCCCTGAAAGCTCAGGGTCTTTGGTCTCGGGAAGAATCTCTTCTACCGATAAATATTCTGGAACTGAGAGCGATATTCAATGCTCTCAAGGCTTGGCCTCAGCTAGCGAGGACCAAGTTCATACGGTTTCAATCAGACAACATGACGACTGTTGCGTACATCAACCATCAGGGGGGAACAAGGAGTTCCCTAGCGATGGAGGAAGTGACCAAGATTATTCTATGGGCGGAGTCTCACTCCTGCCACCTGTCTGCTATCCACATCCCGGGAGTGGAAAATTGGGAAGCGGATTTTCTGAGTCGTCAGACATTGCATCCGGGGGAGTGGGAACTCCATCCGGAAATCTTTGCCCTAGTCACTCAGCTGTGGGGCATTCCAGACATGGATCTAATGGCCTCTCGTCAGAACTTCAAAGTTCCCTGTTACGGGTCCAGATCCAGGGATCCCAAGGCGGCTCTAGTGGATGCACTAGTAGCACCTTGGACCTTCAAACTAGCTTATGTGTTTCCGCCGTTTCCTCTCATTCCCAGGCTGGTAGCCAGGATCAATCAGGAGAGGGCGTCGGTGATCTTGATAGCTCCTGCGTGGCCACGCAGGACTTGGTATGCAGATCTGGTGAATATGTCATCGGCTCCACCTTGGAAGCTACCTTTGAGACGAGACCTTCTTGTTCAGGGTCCGTTCGAACATCCGAATCTGGTTTCACTCCAGCTGACTGCCTGGAGATTGAACGCTTGATTTTATCGAAGCGAGGTTTCTCAGATTCTGTTATCGATACTCTTGTTCAGGCCAGAAAGCCTGTAACTAGAAAGATTTACCACAAAATTTGGAAAAAATATATCTGTTGGTGTGAATCTAAAGGATTCCCTTGGGACAAGGTTAAGATTCCTAGGATTCTATCCTTCCTTCAAGAAGGATTGGAAAAAGGATTATCGGCAAGTTCCCTGAAGGGACAGATTTCTGCCTTGTCGGTGTTACTTCACAAAAAGCTGGCAGCTGTGCCAGATGTTCAAGCCTTTGTTCAGGCTCTGGTTAGAATCAAGCCTGTTTACAAACCTTTGACTCCTCCTTGGAGTCTCAATTTAGTTCTTTCAGTTCTTCAGGGGGTTCCGTTTGAACCCTTACATTCCGTTGATATTAAGTTATTATCTTGGAAAGTTTTGTTTTTAGTTGCAATTTCTTCTGCTAGAAGAGTTTCAGAATTATCTGCTCTGCAGTGCTCTCCTCCTTATCTGGTGTTCCATGCAGATAAGGTGGTTTTACGTACTAAACCTGGTTTTCTTCCAAAAGTTGTTTCTAACAAAAACATTAACCAGGAGATTATCGTACCTTCTCTGTGCCCGAAACCAGTTTCAAAGAAGGAACGTTTGTTGCACAATTTGGATGTTGTTCGCGCTCTAAAATTCTATTTAGATGCTACAAAGGATTTTAGACAAACATCTTCCTTGTTTGTTGTTTATTCAGGTAAAAGGAGAGGTCAAAAAGCAACTTCTACCTCTCTCTCGTTTTGGATCAAAAGCATCATCAGATTGGCTTACGAGACTGCCGGACGGCAGCCTCCCGAAAGAATCACAGCTCATTCCACTAGGGCTGTGGCTTCCACATGGGCCTTCAAGAACGAGGCTTCTGTTGATCAGATATGTAGGGCAGCGACTTGGTCTTCACTGCACACTTTTACCAAATTTTACAAGTTTGATACTTTTGCTTCTTCTGAGGCTATTTTTGGGAGAAAGGTTTTGCAAGCCGTGGTGCCTTCCATTTAGGTGACCTGATTTGCTCCCTCCCTTCATCCGTGTCCTAAAGCTTTGGTATTGGTTCCCACAAGTAAGGATGACGCCGTGGACCGGACACACCTATGTTGGAGAAAACAGAATTTATGTTTACCTGATAAATTTCTTTCTCCAACGGTGTGTCCGGTCCACGGCCCGCCCTGGTTTTTTTAATCAGGTCTGATAATTTATTTTCTTTAACTACAGTCACCACGGTACCATATGGTTTCTCCTATGCTAATATTCCTCCTTAACGTCGGTCGAATGACTGGGGTAGGCGGAGCCTAGGAGGGATCATGTGACCAGCTTTGCTGGGCTCTTTGCCATTTCCTGTTGGGGAAGAGAATATCCCACAAGTAAGGATGACGCCGTGGACCGGACACACCGTTGGAGAAAGAAATTTATCAGGTAAACATAAATTCTGTTTTTATGTTTTCAAAACATATATATATATATATATATATATATATATATATATATATATATATATATATATATATATATATATATATATATGCACATTTATTTCTATGTAGATCTGAGATTATCTGTCTGAAAAATATAAACAAAACAGAGGTTATTACACATTTTTGACTGACTAAAACAGTTACCTCCCAAGCTTAGCAAATACCCATGTAATAATAATAGAGAATTAGACAATTTCTCAAATTTCTATATTTAATACATTCTGGGGCATGCATTCAAACAGAAAAAAAATAAATTGATGTTTATTTGCTGCCTGCTTATGTGAGCTTCCAGAGTCACACCTCAGCATCTGTCTTTTGTTTTCCAAGGCCTTCATTGCTCCACATGGGGTCAATCCACGAGTAGTTGTAAAAGTCTTAATACAGCATATCTCCTGTTTAGCCAGCAGTGTAGATGTGTATTTGATGTTTAACTAACACCTATGTGCATAAAAGCTGTTTCCCTGTGATTTTGATCAGTTCCAAAATGGGTATTTCAGACATTTCGTCTCCATATATTTTGTGTGGTGTTACCTATCTGACAATCTATCCTCTTAATTTGCCTTTTATGACTCATCCTGTTCTCTTTCAAAATTACTTCCCCCAACATTCCTCTAAGTGACTGTATTAAATTGGGCAGGCCAAATGTTCCATTGTATCAAAGTGCTGTCATTTAACATTGGTTCCCAGGCAATCATACAGAGGTTCCTGAAACTGTGTTAATTTTAGTTCCTTGCTAAATTATACAATTGCATAATTTAACATATTGAGTGTGTGAGATCTCCTGTGTAATTGAAGAAGTGGGAGAGAACTGAACCTGTCTGAAGTCAGTTCTGAATGCAATGAGTTATTTTCTACTGATCAGTGAAAATATTTGATCAAAGATACAGATTTATTAATCTTGAAATATATGATCAAAATATATATTTATTAATCTCACATATACCTTGACAAGGGAGATTTAATACTTTAGTTATTTTTTTTTAGGCGCAGGCAGTTTCTAAAGTGCCGTAAGTCACTGGCGACTCGAGAAATTTGTAGTTACGCTCATTTCAGGACATCGCTAGTTTGTCCAACTTACGGCACTTTAGCAACTGCCGGCGGGGTCTATGTAATACCCTGATGTGCGAGGTGATACTACGGGCGGCGCAGGTTACCTCGCTTGCGCCGAAAACTACGCCGTATATCGGATCGCGCCTAAGGTGTTTACTGTGTTTTTAAGGCTTCATATTGGAGTTCTCACTATGGAAAAAGTTCACTAGTCTTTGGTGACACAAATGTATTCATGGTGAGTTCTAAGAGGATAGGCATATTCTTATAAAATTATATTTTAATTTGAGAGGTATTGCTGACCCTTCATAAATGTGGGTTATTTTAATATTGACATGCAATCTAAGACACTAAGTTATAGCAAGTTAAGTGGAAAATGCAATGTTAAAGGGAGAGTCTAATTTTTTTTTTTAATTGTTTAAAACAATATACAGTATATTGTCTTTACTACCCATTCCCCAGCTTTGCACAACTAACATTGTTATATTAAAAAACGTTATAACCTCTTATTAGTGATAGTTCATATGTGTCATATAGAAAACATTGTGCTTCTCCATGGAGTCGACACTGCTTGGCTAAAATTCAAGTCTGTCAAAAGAACTGAAAATGGGGGCAGTCTGCAGAGGCTTACATACAAGGTAATAAAAGTATATTAATATAACCGTGTTGGTTATGCAAGACTGGGGAATGGGTAATAAAGGGATTTTCTATCTTTTTAAAAATATAACTATATAATTTTCGAGGAGACTGTCCTTTTAAAGAGACAGTCTAGTCAGAATTAAACTTTCATGATTCAGATGTGGCATGTAATTTTAAACAACTTTCCATTTTCTTTTATCTTTAAATTTGCTTTGTTCTATTTGTATTCTTGGTTCAAAGCTAAACCTAGGTAGGCTCATATGCTATTTTCTAAGCCCTTGAAGGCCTCTTCTTAGCTGAATGCATTTTGACGTTTTTTCACAGCTAGAGGGCGTTAATTCACGTGTGCCATATAGATATCATTGCGCTCATGCCTGTGTAGTTACTTAGGAGTCACTGATTGGCTAAAATGCAAGTCTGTCAAAAGAACTGAAATAAGGGGGCAGTGTGCAGAGGTTAGATACAAGGTAATCATAGAGGTAAAAAGTATATTAATATAACCGTGTTGGTTATGCAAAACTGAGGAATTGGTAATAAAGGGATTATCTATCTTTTTAAACAATAAAAATTCTGGTGTAGACTGTCCCTTTTAGGTTTCTTTAAAATAAACTGAGACCTTCATGTATTTGTCTAAAATTATGATGAATCTAAATTTAAAATAAAACACAGTTCAAAGAAAGAGGTTAGACTTAAAAGCTTTTGACTTTGTATGTGTATCTTAAAAGGACTGCCTACTTGAAAATGTTTGTTTAAAAAGATAGATAGTCCTAATATTACCCATTCCCCAGTTTTGTATAACCAACATTATAAAAACAACTTTACAAGTTTTAAAAGTGCACAATATTATTATGGGTTCCGAATACAAATAGGAACCTCTTCATATGCGACGGCTTGCATGCCGAGAAACGCGTTGTATATGAAGGGGTTTCTATGTGTATTCTGAACTCATAATAATATTGTGCACTTTTAAAATTTATTTTTTATTAAAGTTTTTTTTATATACAAACAGCTGTTTATTGAGTGCATATTTAAAGCTACCTTTGATTACTACACCACCCTAGTGAACAGTGAGCTGGAGCACTGAGATTCTCCAGAACGCTTCTATCAGCACATTTGGGTGCTGCCACCACATGAGTACACTGTACTATACGTCTTCTGATATACTGATATGCACATGAAGCACCCTCATTTGTGTTTTTACACACAGCATATAAACAGACCCAATTTAGGAAGGATAAAGAGGAGCTGCCTTGAATTACACAAGTGGGAGATACAGAATTACGTGACTGTAGTTTTATATATATAAAAAACTTAGTTTCTTCTACAAGATACGACGAGTCCACGGATTTCATCCTTACTTGTGGGATTTATCCTCCTGCTAACAGGAAGTGACAAAGAGCACCACAGCAGAGCTGTATATATAGCTCTTCCCTTCCCTCCATCCCCAGTCATTCTGTGTTAGTACTAGGAAGAGGTAAAGTGAGCAGGGGTTTTACTCAAATCTTTTCGTGGTTCCCAAAAAAGATGGAACTTTCAGACTTATTTTAGATCTCAAGAGTCTAAACAAGTTTCTCAGAGTCCCGTCATTCAAGATGGAGACTATTCGAACAATTTTACCAATGATCCAGGAGGGTCTATATATGACTACCGTGGATTTGAAGGATGCATACCTTCATATTCCTATTCACAAGGATCATCATCAGTACCTATGGTTTGCCTTCCTGGACAAACACTTTCAGTTCGTGGCTCTTCCCTTCGGGTTGGCCACAGCACCCAGGATCTTCACAAAGGTTCTAGGGTCCCTTCTGGCGGTTCTCAGGCCGCGGGGCATAGCAGTGGCGCATTATTTGGACGATATCTTGATTCAGGCGTCGAATTATCATCTAACAAAGTCTCATACAGACACAGTGTTGTCCTATCGGAGAACTCACAGTTGGAAGGTGAATCTAGAAAAGAGTTCACTAATTCCACAGACAAAGGTTCCCTTCTTGGGAACCCTGATAGATTCTATAGCAATGAAGATTTTTCTGACGGAGGTCAGAAAGTCATAAATTCTAGATACTTGTCGAGCCCTTCAGCCCAATCCTCGGCCATCAGTGGCTCAGTGTATGGAGGTAATTTAATTGATGGTGGCGGCAATGGACATCATTCTGTTTGCTCGTTTCCATCTCAGACCACTGCAACTGTGCATGCTCGGATAGTGGAATGGAGACTATGCATATTTATCCCCTCCGATAAATCTGGATTAAGAGACCAGAAACTCTCTTCTTTAGTGGTTCTCGCCGGAGCATCTGTCCCAAGGGACGTGTTTCCGCAGACCCTCGTGGGTGATAGTGACAACGGACGCCAGTCTACTAGGCTGGGGTGCAGTCTGAAATTCCCTGAAGGCTCAGGGTGTATGGACTCGGGAGGAGTCTCTACTTCCAATCAATATTCTGGAAATGAGAGCAATATTCAATGCGCTTCAGGCGTGGCCTCTGTTGGCTTCGGCTAGATTCATCAGATTCCAGTTGGACAACATCACGACTGTGGCTTACATCAATCATCAGGGAGGAACGAGGAGTTCCTTAGCGATGACAGAGGTATCCAATATAATTCGATGGGTGGAGGCCCACTCTTGTTACCTGTCGACAACCTACATTCCAGGAGTGGACAACTGGGAAGCGGACTTTTTAAGCCGGCAGGCTTTTCATCCGGGGGAGTGGGAACTCCATCCAGAGGTATTTGCCTCACTGATTCTCCGATGGGGCAGACCGGAATTGGATCTGATGGCGTCTCGACAGAATGCCAAGCTTCCAAGATACGGATCCAGGTCGAGGGTCCTCAGGCCGAACTGATAGATGCCTTGGCTGTGCCTTGGTCGTTCAGCCTAGCTTATGTGTTTCCACCGTTTCCTCTCCTTCCCCGCATGATTGCTCGGATCAAACAGGAGAGAGCTTCGGTAATTTTGATTGCGCCTGCGTGGCCACGCAGGACTTGGTATGCAGATCTAGTGGACATGTCCTCTCTACCTCCGTGGAGGCTTCCAGTGAGACAGGACCTTCTCATTCAAGGTCCTTTCCAACACCCAAATCTAATTTCTCTGCAGCTGACTGCTTGGAGATTGGACGCTTGATTTTATCTAAGCGTGGATTCTCCAATTCGGTCATCGATACTCTGATTCAGGCATAAGATATGGCGCAAATATCTTTTTTGGTGTGAATCCAAGGGCTACTCATGGAGTACAGTTAGGATTCCCAGGATTCTGTCTTTTCTCGAAGAAGGATTGGAGAAAGGGTTATCAGCAAGTTCCTTAAAGGGACAAATTTCTGCTTTGTCAATTTTGCTACATACACGTTTGGCAGATGTTCCAGACGTTCAATCTTTTTGTCAGGCTCAAACCAGAATTAAGCCTGTGTTTAGACCAATTGCTCCACCCTGGAGCTTGAATTTGGTTCTTAATGTTCTTCAAGGGGTTCCGTTTGAACCCATGCATTCCATAGATATTAAGTTGTTATCTTGGAAAGTTTTGTTTTTGGTTGCTATTTCTTCTGCTCGTAGAGTTTCTGAGCTTTCAGCATTACAATGTGATTCACCTTATCTTATCTTCCATTCTGATAAGGTGGTTTAACGTACCAAACCTGTTTTTCTTCCTAAGGTTGTTTCTAATACGAATATTAATCAGGTGTTGTTCCTTCATTATGTCTTAACCCTTCTTCTAAGAAGGAGCGTATGTTGCATAACCTGGACGTGCCCCGTGCCCTGAAGTTTTACTTGCAGGCGACTAAGGATTTCCGTCAATCATCTTCATTATTCGTTGTTTTTTCTGGAAGGCGTAGGGGTCAGAAAGCTACGGCTACCTCCCTTTCTTTTTGGCTGAAGAGTATCATCCGCCTGGCGTATGAGACTGCTGGACAGCAGCCTCCTGAAAGAATTACTGCTCATTCTACTAGGGCTGTGGCTTCCTCATGGGCATTTAAAAACGATGCTTCTGTTGAACCGATTTGCAAGGCTGCAACTTGGTTGTCTCTTCACACTTTTTCCAAATTTTACAAATTTGATACTTTTGCTTCTTCTGAGGCTGGTTTTGGGAGAAAGGTTCTTCAAGCAGTGGTGCCTTCTGTTTAGGTTCCTGTCTTGTCCCTCCCTTTCATCCGTGTCCTGTAGCTTTGGTATTGTATCCCACAAGTAAGGATGAAATCCGTGGACTCATTGTATCTTGTAGAAGAAAAGGAAATTTATGCTTACCTGATAAATTGATTTCTTCTACGATACGACAAGTCCACGGCCCTCCCTGTCATTTTTAAGACAGATTTATATAATTTTTCTTTTATAAACTTCAGTCACCTCTGCACCTTTTGGCTTTTCCTTTCTCTTCCTAACTTCGGTCGAATGACTGGAGGTGGAGGGAAGGGAGGAGCTATATATATATACAGCACTGCTGTGGTCCCACAAGTAAGGATGAAATTTGTGGACTCGTCGTATCGTAGACGAAATCAATTTATCAGGTAAGCATAAATTTACTTTTTTTTTGCATCAGTGCCTTATATATACAGTGTATATATATATATACTGTGTGTGTGTATATATATATATATATATATATATATATATATATATATATATATATACATACACACACACACACACATTTTATAATCTATGTGAGTATTTATATTTGTAATATCTAAGTATTGTATATATCTAGCGCCCCCTAGTGATCCTTTAGAGATTTAGAGCATTGTAAGACTCATAATATGCCCCTTGTAATGTGAAGTACATGTAATGGGATTTTTTTTTGTGAATTTTGAGGTAAGGTCCAGTGTTTCTTATCACACCTCCTTCATTATTCTTGGATAAAAATGGCTACTTTGGCAGCCCTCAAATATTTAAAGGTGAACCAACAATATAACTGCAGTTAATACCCAAACAGGCATAAAAAGACTGCTTAGAGGGTCTTGTAAATCACATATTGAGTACATTAAAAAATTGTAAGGGCTAACTTGCGTGCAATCAATAAGGGGTTTATCACGACTCTTTACATGTGTTGGAAGTAGATACGTACACTCGAGCAATTGAAATTAATGCACATCCGGATTTTGCGACTTTAGAGCCCAAACTTACGCTTGAATAAAAAGTTGCACAATATATAGTGATTGTCAATCCTAGTATTTGTAAAACGCTAGGATTGACCATTGGAACAAATAAATGGGACTTTAATTCATGAAGTACAAAATACTTCATGCTGAACGCGCCTTTATTTGTTTCAAGTGTTCGCCGCACTGAGCTGCTCAGGCAGCCCACGGTAGAACGCTGTTTTTCTAAGAGGTGACGTTTCCACGCGACGCCAAGCCGAATTTCCCACATGGCTATTCGCTAAGAGATATCCTAAAAATGTGGCCTGTTAGGGAGGCCTGAGGACAGGTTTGAAAGCCAGTGTTCTAAGAGCTCAAAGATATGATGAGGTCTCAGGTGTTAGGGAAGTAGCTGAAAACATTAAAGAGACAATATTCATATCTAACTGTGTATGTACTGTAAATATTTCACATTCCAATGCTCTCTACATAGATAGATGTAAATACTTAGAACATATTCACCTATCTATCGATGTGTGTGTATATATACTGTGTGTGTATGTGTATATATATATATATATATATATATATATATATATATATATAAATATTACAAAAAATAAATATATATAGAAATATGTATTTAAGAATAAAAAGAACATATTGTGCTATGTGAAGAACATTGGAATGTAAAATATTGATATTTTATATCATGTTAGCACACTTGAGAAAACCCGATTGGGTTTGTACGACTTGTTGGGTGTTACTTTTCTTTTTTCTACTTTTCGCACTCCTTTGAGGTCTATGGGGGAATACATTAATGTGTTCATGATATTCTACGTTCAGTTTTTTGCGTGCGTTGGCTTAGTGCTCATGAGAAACGTTTTACTTTCTGCTTGTAAAATGCACGCTAACCTATGCTCATAAAAAAAACTTACTGTTAGCAGGGTTAATGCGCAAATTATAAATAGCTCTCCACTCGAAATCTAGCCTTAAAGGGACACAACCCAATTTTTTTTCTTTCGTGATTCAGATAGAGCATGCAATTTTAAGCAACTTTCTAATTTACTCTTAAATTTTCTTCATTATCTTGGTATCTTTATTTGTAAAGCAAGAATGGAATTTTAGATGCCGGGCCCATTTTTGGTGAATCACCTGGGTTGTTCTTGCTGAATATTTTATTTTTCAAATAAAGATAGCAAGAGAACTAAGAAAAATTTATAATAGGAGTAAATTAGAAAGTTGCTTAAAATTGCATGCTCTATCTGAATCACGAAAGACAAAAATTTGGGTTCAGTGTCCCTTTAAATTTGGAAGCTTTATGATGCATATTTAATTTTACTTCTGCAGTCAAATGTACTCGCCAATAATTTTTTCACGTAAAGCAAAAATGACATGTGCTTAGACCATGTTCTTTTATCAGAATATTCCTTTACTTTGTAAAGTACTGAAATGTTTTAAATGTTTTTCTGTGTTATCACCCAAATTCAAGTGCATGTGCTTTTACTTTAGCTGTCAAAGCCTATTTAAAATTGTGAATAAATTATTATTTGGTACTGTTTTTATGAGCATATTTACATCTAAAACAATTGCAAAAATAAAGAGATTTGTTTTAATTTTTAAAAAGTTTTTTCTCTTGTTAAGTGTAGTCAGTCCACGGGTCATCCATTACTTATGGGATTATATCTCCTTCCCAACAGGAAGTTGCAAGAGGATCACCCAAGCAGTGCTGCCATATAGCTCCTCCCCTCACATGTCATACCCAGTCATTCTCTTGCAACTCAACATAGATAGGTCGTTGTGAGAGGTCTGTGGTGTTTTTTAAACTTAGTTTATGTCTTCAATCAAAAGTTTGTTATTTTAAATGGCACCGGAGTGTGCTGTTTGTTCTCAGGCAGTATTAGAAGAAGAATCTGCCTGCGTTTTCAATGATCTTAGCAGAAGTAACTAAGATCCACTGGCTGTTTCTCGCATATTCTGAGTAGTGAGGTAACTTCAGAAAGGGGAATAGCATGCGGGGCCCCCCTGCAAACGAGGTATGTGCTGTAAATTATTTTTCTAAGGAATGGAATTGACTAGAAAATACTGCTGTTACCAATGTAATGTAAGTACAGCCTTGAATGCAGTGGTAGCGACTGGTATTAGGCTGATGAGTGTACGTGCACTGAAGTATTTCTTCTGTTAAGTGTGATCAGTCCACGGGTCATCATTACTTCTGGGATATTACTCCTCCCCAACAGGAAGTGCAAGAGGATTCACCCAGCAGAGCTGCATATAGCTCCTCCCCTCTACTTCACTCCCAGTCATTCTCTTGCACCCAACGACTAGATAGGATGTGTGAGAGGACTATGGTGATTATACTTAGTTTTATATCTTCAATCAAAAGTTTGTTATTTTAAAATAGCACCGGAGTGTGTTATTACCTCTCTGGCAGAGTTTGAAGAAGAATCTACCAGAGTTTTGCTATGATTTTAGCCGGAGTAGTTAAGATCATATTGCTGTTCTCGGCCATCTGAGGAGTGAGGTAAACTTCAGATCAGGGGACAGCGGGCAGATGAATCTGCATAGAGGTATGTAGCAGTTTTTATTTTCTGACAATGGAATTGATGAGAAAATCCTGCCATACCGATATAATGTCATGTATGTATACTTTACACTTCAGTATTCTGGGGAATGGTACTTCACTAGAATTACACTGTAAGAAATACATAAAGCTGTTTAATAACTAGAGATTATGTTTAACGTTTTTGCTGGAATGTAAAATCGTTTTCATTTGCTGAGGTACTGTGTGAATAAATGTTTGGGCACTATTTTTCCACTTGGCAGTTGCTTATTCTGTTTTTCTGACAGTTTCTGTTCTCCCTCACTGCTGTGTGTGAGGGGGAGGGGCCGTTTTTTGGCGCTTTTTCTATGCATCAAATATTTCAGTCAGCAACTCATTGTATTCCCTGCATGATCCGGTTCATCTCTACAGAGCTCAGGGGTCTTCAAAACTTATTTTGAGGGAGGTAATTTCTCTCAGCAGAGCTGTGAGAATTATAGTTTGACTGAGATAAAAAACGTTTATTCTGTAATTTGTTTCCTGCTTTCAGAATTTGTTATCTTTGCTAATGGGATTAAACCTTTGCTAAAGTTTTGTTGTTTACAAGGATTGAGGCTATAACTGTTTCAATTTATTAATTTTCAACTGTCATAGATCTTCTGTGCTTCTTAAAGGCACAGTACATTTTAATATTATTCTAATTGAATTGTATTTCCAAGTTGCAAGTTTATTTGCTAGTGTGTTAAACATGTCTGATTCAGAGGATGATACCTGTGTCATTTGTTGCAATGCCAAAGTGGAGCCCAATAGAAATTTATGTACTAACTGTATTGATGCTACTTTAAATAAAAGTCAATCTGTACAAATTGAACAAATTTCACCAAACAACGAGGGGAGAGTTATGCCGACTAACTCGCCTCACGTGTCAGTACCTACATCTCCCGCTCAGAGGGAGGTGCGTGATATTGTAGCGCCGAGTACATCTGGGCGGCCATTACAAATCACATTACAGGATATGGCTACTGTTATGACTGAGGTTTTGGCTAAATTACCAGAACTAAGAGGTAAGCGTGATCACTCTGGGGTGAGAACAGAGTGCGCTGATAATATTAGGGCCATGTCAGACACTGCGTCACAGGTGGCAGAACATGAGGAAGGAGAACTTCATTCTGTGGGTGACGGTTCTGATCCAAACAGACTGGATTCAGATATTTCAAATTTTAAATTTAAACTGGAAAACCTCTGTGTATTACTAGGGGAGGTGTTAGCGGCTCTGAATGATTGTAACACAGTTGCAATACCAGAGAAAATGTGTAGGTTGGATAAATATTTTGCGGTACCGACGAGTACTGAGGTTTTTCCTATACCTAAGAGACTTACTGAAATTGTTACTAAGGAGTGGGATAGACCCGGTGTGCCGTTCTCACCCCCTCCGATATTTAGAAAAATGTTTCCAATAGACGCCACCACAAGGGACTTATGGCAAATGGTCCCTAAGGTGGAGGGAGCAGTTTCTACCTTAGCTAAGCGTACCACTATCCCGGTGGAGGATAGCTGTGCTTTTTCAGATCCAATGGATAAAAAGTTAGAGGGTTACCTTAAGAAAATGTTTGTTCAACAAGGTTTTATATTGCAACCCCTTGCATGCATTGCGCCGATCACGGCTGCAGCGGCATTCTGGATTGAGTCTCTGGAAGAGAACATTGGTTCAGCTACTCTGGACGACATTACGGACAGGCTTAGAGTCCTTAAACTAGCTAATTCATTCATTTCAGAGGCCGTAGTACATCTTACTAAACTTACGGCGAAGAATTCAGGATTCGCCATTCAGGCACGCAGGGCGCTGTGGCTAAAATCCTGGTCAGCTGATGTTACTTCTAAGTCTAAATTGCTTAATATACCTTTCAAAGGGCAGACCTTATTCGGGCCCGGGTTGAAAGAGATTATCGCTGACATTACAGGAGGTAAAGGCCATGCCCTGCCTCAGGACAAAGCCAAAGCCAAGACTAGACAGTCTAATTTTCGTTCCTTTCGTAATTTCAAAGCAGGAGCAGCATCAACTTCCTCTGCACCAAAACAGGAAGGAGCTGTTGCTCGCTACAGACAAGGCTGGAAACCTAACCAGTCCTGGAACAAGGGCAAGCAGACTAGGAAACCTGCTGCTGCCCCTAAAACAGCATGAATTGAGGGCCCCCGATCCGGGATCGGATCTAGTGGGGGGCAGACTTTCTCTCTTCGCCCAGGCTTGGGCAAGAGATGTTCAGGATCCCTGGGCGCTAGAGATAATATCTCAGGGATACCTTCTGGACTTCAAATACTCTCCTCCAAGAGAGAGATTTCATCTGTCAAGATTGTCAACAATCCAGACAAAGAAAGAGGCGTTTCTACGCTGCGTACAAGAGCTCTTGTTAATGGGAGTAATCCATCCAGTTCCACGATCGGAACAGGGACAGGGGTTTTACTCAAATCTGTTTGTGGTTCCCAAAAAAGAGGGAACTTTCAGACCAATCCTGGACTTAAAGATCCTAAACAAATTCCTAAGAGTTCCATCGTTCAAGATGGAGACTATTCGGACAATTTTACCTATGATCCAAGAGGGTCAATACATGACCACTGTAGATTTAAAAGATCATTATCGGTACCTAAGGTTTGCCTTCCTAGACAGGCATTACCAGTTTGTGGCTCTTCCATTCGGATTGGCTACAGCTCCAAGAATCTTCACAAAGGTTCTGGGTGCTCTTCTGGCGGTACTAAGACCGCGGGGAATCTCGGTAGCTCCATACCTAGACGACATTCTGATACAAGCTTCAAGCTTTCAAACTGCCAAGTCTCATACAGAGTTAGTGCTGGCATTTCAAAGGTCACATGGATGGAAGGTGAACGAAAAGAAAAGTTCACTCGTTCCACTCACAAGAGTTCCCTTCCTGGGGACTCTTATAGATTCTGTAGAAATGAAGATTTACCTGACAGAGGACAGGCTAACAAGACTTCAAAGTGCTTGCCGCACCCTTCATTCCATTCAACACCCGTCAGTGGCTCAATGCATGGAGGTAATCGGCTTAATGGTAGCGGCAATGGACATAGTTCCCTTTGCACGCTTACACCTCAGACCACTGCAACTGTGCATGCTAAGTCAGTGGAATGGGGATTACTCAGACTTATCCCCTTCTCTGAATCTGGATCAAGAGACCAGAAATTCTCTTCTATGGTGGCTTTCTCGGCCACATCTGTCCAGGGGGATGCCATTCAGCAGACCAGACTGGACAATTGTAACAACAGACGCCAGCCTTCTAGGTTGGGGTGCCGTCTGGACTTCTCTGAAGGCTCAGGGACAATGGAGTCAGGAGGAGAGTCTCCTGCCAATAAACATTCTGGAATTGAGAGCAGTTCTCAATGCCCTCCTGGCTTGGCCCCAGTTGACAACTCGGGGGTTCATCAGGTTTCAGTCGGACAACATCACGACTGTAGCTTACATCAACCATCAGGGAGGGACAAAAAGCTCCCTAGCTATGATGGAAGTATCAAAGATAATTTGCTGGGCAGAGTCTCACTCTTGCCACCTGTCAGCAATCCACATCCCGGGAGTGGAGAACTGGGAGGCGGATTTCTTAAGTCGTCAGACTTTTCATCCGGGGGAGTGGGAACTTCATCCGGAGGTCTTTGCCCAAATACTTCGACGTTGGGGCAAACCAGAGATAGATCTCATGGCGTCTCGACAGAACGCCAAGCTTCCTCGTTACGGGTCCAGATCCAGGGATCCAGGAGCAGTCCTGATAGATGCTCTGACAGCACCTTGGGACTTCAGGATGGCTTACGTGTTTCCACCCTTCCCGTTGCTTCCTCGATTGATTGCCAGAATCAAACAAGAGAGAGCATCAGTGATTCTAATAGCACCTGCGTGGCCACGCAGGACTTGGTATGCAGACCTGGTGGACATGTCATCCTGTCCACCTTGGTCTCTACCTCTGAAACAGGACCTTCTGATACAGGGTCCCTTCAAACATCAAAATCTAACTTCTCTGAAGCTGACTGCTTGGAAATTGAACGCTTGATTTTATCAAGACGTGGATTTTCTGAGTCAGTTATTGATACCTTAATACAGGCTAGGAAACCTGTTACCAGAAAGATTTACCATAAGATATGGCGTAAATACCTATATTGGTGTGAATCCAAAGGTTACTCTTGGAGTAAGGTTAGGATTCCTAGGATATTGTCTTTTCTACAAGAAGGTTTAGAAAAGGGTTTATCTGCTAGTTCATTAAAGGGACAGATCTCAGCTCTGTCCATTCTGTTACACAAACGTCTGTCAGAAGTTCCTGACGTCCAGGCTTTTTGTCAGGCTTTGGCCAGAATTAAGCCTGTGTTTAAAACTGTTGCTCCACCATGGAGTTTAAACCTTGTTCTTAATGTTTTTCAGGGCGTTCCGTTTGAACCCCTTCATTCCATTGATATAAAGTTGTTATCTTGGAAAGTTCTATTTTTAATGGCTATTTCCTCGGCTCGAAGAGTCTCTGAATTATCAGCCTTACATTGTGATTCTCCTTATTTGATTTTTCATTCGGATAAGGTAGTCCTGCGTACTAAACCTGGGTTCTTACCTAAGGTAGTTACTAACAGGAATATCAATCAAGAGATTGTTGTTCCTTCTTTATGCCCAAATCCTTCTTCAAAGAAGGAACGTCTACTGCACAACCTGGATGTAGTCCGTGCTCTAAAATTTTACTTACAGGCAACTAAGAAATTTCGACAAACGTCTTCTCTGTTTGTCATTTACTCTGGGCAGAGGAGAGGTCAAAAAGCTTCCGCTACCTCTCTTTCTTTTTGGCTTCGTAGCATAATTCGTTTAGCTTATGAGACTGCTGGACAGCAGCCTCCTGAAAGAATTACAGCTCATTCTACTAGAGCTGTGGCTTCCACTTGGGCCTTCAAGAATGAGGCCTCTGTTGAACAGATTTGCAAGGCTGCAACTTGGTCTTCGCTTCATACTTTTTCCAAATTTTACAAATTTGACACTTTTGCTTCATCGGAGGCTATTTTTGGGAGAAAGGTTCTTCAGGCAGTGGTTCCTTCTGTATAAAGAGCCTGCCTATCCCTCCCGTCATCCGTGTACTTTTGCTTTGGTATTGGTATCCCAGAAGTAATGATGACCCGTGGACTGATCACACTTAACAGAAGAAAACATAATTTATGCTTACCTGATAAATTCCTTTCTTCTGTAGTGTGATCAGTCCACGGCCCGCCCTGTTTTTAAGGCAGGTAAATATTTTTTAATTTATACTCCAGTCACCACTTCACCCTTGGCTTTTCCTTTCTCGTTGGTCCTTGGTCGAATGACTGGGAGTGACGTAGAGGGGAGGAGCTATATGCAGCTCTGCTGGGTGAATCCTCTTGCACTTCCTGTTGGGGAGGAGTAATATCCCAGAAGTAATGATGACCCGTGGACTGATCACACTACAGAAGAAAGGAATTTATCAGGTAAGCATAAATTATGTTTTTTCTAGGGAATGGAATTTGTCTAAGAAAATACTGTTAATGCTGAAGTAATGTTTGAGCCTTAACTGCAGTAAAAGCAACTGGTAGCAGGCTTATTAATAACACTTCATAATCTTTTAATGTTCAAAACGTTTACTGGCATGTTAATCGTTTTTTGTGAGGTACTTGGTGATAAAACTTATTGGGGCATGATTTTTCCACATGGCTAACGTTTATTTCTGCATAGAAACAGTTAACTGAGATTTCCCACTGTTGTAATATGAGTGGGAGGGGCCTATTTTAGCGCTTTTTTGCACAGTAAAAATTCAGTCACAGTCTTCCTACTTCATCCTCCATGATCCAGGACGTCCCTAGAGAGCTCAGGGGTCTTCAAAATTCATTTTGAGGGAGGTAATCAGTCACAGCAGACCTGTGACAGTGTGTTTGACTGTGATAAAAACGTTATTTGTTAAATTGATATCCGTTTTTGGGTATTAAGGGGTTAATCATCCATTTGCTGGTGGGTGCAATCCTTTGCTAATTTAATACATTTACTGTGAAATTTTGGTTGCTATAACTGATTTGGTTCATTGTTATTTCAACTGTGACAGCTTTTTGTGCTTCTTAAAGGCGCAGTAGCGTTTTTTATATTGCTTGTAAATTTATTTGAAAGTATTTTCCAAGCTTGCTAGTCTCATTGCTAGTCTGTTTAAACATGTCTGACACAGATGAATCTGCTTGTTCACTATGTTTGAAGGCCAATGTGGAGCCCCATAGAAATTTGTGTACTAAATGCATTGATGTCACTTTAAATAAAAGTCAATCTTTACATGTAAAGAAATTATCACCAGACAACGAGGGGGAAGTTATGCCGACTAACTCTCCTCACGTGTCAGTACCTTCGCCTCCCACTCAGGAGGTGCGTGATATTGTGGCGCCAAGTACATCAGAGAGGCCCATACAAATCACTTTGCAAGACATGGCTACTGTTATGACCGAGGTATTATCTAAATTGCCAGAATTAAGAGGCAAGCGCGATTGCTCGGGGTTAAGGACAGAGCGCGCTGATGATGGGAGAGCTATGTCTGATACTGTGTCACAATTTGCAGAATATGAGGCTGGAGAGCTTCATTCTGTGGGTGACGGATCTGATCCAGGGAGACTGGATTCAGAGATTTCTAATTTTAAATTTAAGCTTGAAAACCTCCGCGTACTGCTAGGGGAGGTATTAGCAGCTCTGAATGATTGTAACACGGTTGCAATTCCAGAGAAATTATGTAGGCTGGATAGATACTATGCGGTACCGGTGTGTACTGACGTTTTTCCTATACCTAAGAGGCTTACAGAGATTATTAGCAAGGAGTGGGATAGGCCCGGTGTGCCCTTTCCCCCCCCCTCCTATATTTAGGAAAATGTTTCCAATAGACGCCACCACACGGGACTTATGGCAGACGGTCCCTAAGGTGGAGGGAGCAGTTTCTACTTTGGCTAAGCGTACCACTATCCCGGTGGAGGATAGTTGTGCTTTTTCAGATCCAATGGATAAAAAATTAGGTTACCTTAAGAAAATTTTTGTTCAACAAGGTTTTATCTTACAGCCCCTTGCATGCATTGCGCCTGTCACTGCTGCTGCGGCATTCTGGTTTGAGTCTCTGGAAGAGGCCATTCGCACAGCTCCATTGGATGAGATTATGAACAAGCTTAAAGCACTTAAGCTAGCTAACGCATTTGTTTCTGATGCTGTTGTACATTTAACCAAATTAACGGCTAAGAACTCTGGTTTCACCATCCAAGCGCGCAGAGCGCTATGGCTTAAATTATGGTCAGCTGACGTGACTTCTAAATCTAAATTGCTTAATATTCCTTTCAAAGGGCAGACCTTGTTCGGGCCCGGCTTGAAAGAAATTATTGCTGACATTACTGGGGGTAAGGGTCATACTCTTCCTCAGGACAAGGCCAAATCAAAGGCCAAACAGTCTAATTTTCGTGCCTTTCGTAACTTCAAGGCAGGAGCAGCATAAACTTCCTCCGCTCCAAAACAGGAAGGAACTGTTGCTCGTTACAGACAGGGCTGGAAAGCTAACCAGTCCTGGAACAAGGGCAAGCAGGCCAGAAAACCTGCTTCTGCCCCTAAGACAACATGAAGAGAGGGCCCCCTATCCGGAAACGAATCTAGTGGGGGGCAGACTATCTCTCTTCGCCCAGGCTTGGGCAAGAGATGTCCAGGATCCCTGGGCGTTGGAGATCATATCTCAGGGATACCTTCTGGACTTCAAAGCTTCTCCTCCACATGGGAGATTTCATCTTTCAAGGTTATCAGCAAACCAAATAAAGAAAGAGGTGTTTCTACGCTGTGTACAAGACCTCTTATTAATGGGGGTGATCCACCCAGTTCCGCGGACGGAACAAGGGCAAGGATTTTACTCAAATCTGTTTGTGGTCCCCAAGAAAGAGGGAACCTTCAGACCAATCTTGGACCTAAAGATCTTAAACAAATTCCTAAGAGTTCCATCATTCAAAATGGAAACTATTCGAACCATCCTACCCATGATCCAAGAGGGTCAATACATGACTACAGTGGACTTAAAGGATGCCTACCTTCACATACCGATTCACAAAGATCATTATCGGTACCTAAGATTTGCCTTTCTAGACAGGCATTACCAGTTTGTAGCTCTTCCCTTCGGGTTAGCTACGGTCCTGAGAATCTTTACAAAGGTTCTGGGCTCTCTTCTGGCGGTACTAAGACCGCGAGGCATAGCGGTAACTCCGTACCTAGACGACATTCTGATACAAGCGTCAAGTTTTCAAATTGCCAAGTCTCACACAGAGATAGTTCTGGCGTTTCTGAGGTCGCATGGGTGGAAGGTGAACGTTGGAAAGAGTTCTCTATTACCACTCACAAGGGTTCCCTTCCTAGGGACTCTTATAGATTCTATAGAGATGAAAATTTACCTGACGGAGTCCAGGTTATTAAAGCTTCAAAATACTTGCCGTGCCCTTCATTCCATTCCACACCCGTCAGTAGCTCAGTGCATGGAAGTAATCGGATTAATGGTTGCGGCAATGGACATAGTACCATTTGCGCGCCTGCATCTCAGACCACTGCAATTGTGCATGCTCAGTCAGTGGAATGGGGATTACTCAGATTTGTCCCCTCTACTAAATCTGGATCAAGAGACCAGAGATTCTCTTCTATGGTGGCTTTCTCGGCCCCATCTGTCCAAGGGGATGACATTTCGCAGGCCAGATTGGACGATTGTAACAACAGACGCCAGCCTTCTAGGTTGGGGCGCAGTCTGGAATTCCCTGAAGGCTCAGGGATCATGGACTCAGGAGGAGAAACTCCTCCCAGTAAATATTCTGGAGTTAAGAGTTCAGTGCTCTTCTAGCTTGGCCTCAGTTAGCAGCACTGAGGTTCATCAGATTTCAGTCGGACAACATCACGACTGTGGCTTACATCAACCATCAAGGGGGAACCAGGAGTTCCCTAGCGATGTTGGAAGTCTCAAAGATAATTCGCTGGGCAGAGTCTCACTCTTGCCACCTGTCAGCGATCTACATCCCAGGCGTGGAGAACTGGGAGGCGGATTTTCTAAGTCGCCAGACTTTTCATCCGGGGGAGTGGGAACTTCATCCGGAGGTCTTCGCTCAACTGATTCATCGTTGGGGCAAACCAGATCTGGATCTCATGGCGTCTCGCCAGAACGCCAAGCTTCCTTGTTACGGATCCAGATCCAGGGACCCGGGAGCGGCGCTGATAGATGCTCTGACAGCCCCTTGGGTCTTCAACATGGCTTATGTGTTTCCACCATTCCCGATGCTGCCTCGACTGATTGCCAAGATCAAACAGGAGAGAGCATCTGTGATTTTGGTAGCGCCTGCGTGGCCATGCAGGACCTGGTATGCAGACCTAGTGGACATGTCGTCCTGTCCACCATGGTCTCTGCCTCTGAGGCAGGACCTTCTAATTCAGGGTCCTTTCAACCATCCAAATCTAATTTCTCTGAGACTGACTGCATGGAGATTGAACGCTTGATTCTATCAAAGCGTGGCTTCTCGGAGTCGGTTATTGATACTTTAATACAGGCTCGGAAACCTGTTACCAGAAAAATTTACCATAAGATATGGCGTAAATATTTATATTGGTGCGAATCCAAGAGTTACTCATGGAGTAAGGTTAGGATTCCTAGGATATTGTCTTTTCTACAAGAGGGTTTAGAAAAGGGCTTATCTGCTAGTTCGTTAAAGGGGCAGATTTCGGCTCTGTCTATTCTTCTACACAAACGTCTGGCAGAAGTTCCAGATGTTCAGGCTTTTTGTCAGGCTTTGGCTAGGATTAAGCCTGTGTTTAAGACTGTTGCTCCGCCGTGGAGCTTAAACTTAGTTCTTAACGTTTTGCAAGGTGTTCCATTTGAACCCCTTCATTCCATTGATATCAAGCTGTTATCTTGGAAAGTTCTGTTTTTGATGGCTATTTCCTCGGCTCGAAGAGTCTCTGAGTTATCTGCCTTACATTGTGATTCTCCTTATCTAATTTTTCATTCAGACAAGGTAGTTCTGCGTACTAAACCTGGGTTCTTACCTAAGGTAGTTTCTAACAGGAATATCAATCAAGAGATTGTTGTTCCATCTTTGTGTCCTAACCCTTCTTCAAAGAAGGAACGACTTTTGCATAATCTGGAAGTAGTCCGTGCCCTGAAGTTCTATTTGCAGGCAACTAAGGATTTTCGTCAAACTTCTTCTCTGTTTGTCGTTTACTCTGGACAGAGGAGAGGTCAAAAGGCTTCGGCTACCTCTCTCTCCTTTTGGCTTCGTAGCATAATACGTTTAGCCTATGAGACTGCTGGACAGCAGCCTCCTGAAAGAATTACAGCTCATTCCACTAGAGCTGTGGCTTCCACCTGGGCCTTTAAGAATGAGGCCTCTGTTGAACAGATTTGCAAGGCTGCAACTTGGTTTTCACTTCACACTTTTTCGAAATTTTACAAATTTGACACTTTTGCTTCTTCGGAGGCTATTTTTGGGAGAAAGGTTCTTCAGGCAGTGGTTCCTTCCGTTTAAAGTTCCTGCCTTGTCCCTCCCATCATCCGTGTACTTTTTGCTTTGGTATTGGTATCCCATAAGTAATGGATGACCCATGGACTGACTACACTTAACAAGAGAAAACATAATTTATGCTTACCTGATAAATTTATTTCTCTTGTAGTGTAGTCAGTCCATGGCCCGCCCTGTCTTTAAGGCAGGTTTAAATTTTAATTAAACTCCAGTCACCACAGCACCCTATGGTTTCTCCTTTCTCATCTTGTTTCGGTCGAATGACTGGATATGACATGTGAGGGGAGGAGCTATATGGCAGCTCTGCTTGGGTGATCCTCTTGCAACTTCCTGTTGGGAAGGAGATATAATCCCATAAGTAATGGATGACCCGTGGACTGACTACACTACAAGAGAAATAAATTTATCAGGTAAGCATAAATTATGTTTTTTCCATTGCTAAGATCTTAAAAATGGCATTCACTTATATATAAGAACTTGTCATATGTATTAGAATGTCCCTTTAACTTTATTATCTGAGACTCTCCTGCAAAAAAATGATTTCATATAAGAACACCTTTTACTGGTTCTACTACGTATGCAAAAACAAAGCTTTTCTTCATAAATGGAAAGAGTCCACAGCTGCATTCATTACTTTTGGGAAATAAGAACCTGGCCACCAGGAGGAGGCAAAGACACCTCAGCCAAAGGCTTAAATACTCCTCTCACTCCCCTCATCCCCCAGTCATTGTTTTCCTTTCGTCCCAGGAGGTTGGCAGAGAAGTGTCAGAAGTTTATGTCTCTTTTGCAGGGTAGTACTCTTTGACATGGGACGGTAGTTTTAAGTAATCCTGTCAGCCTCTCAGTGAGAGCCTGGATGAAAGTTAGAGTCCGGAGATGCAGGGAGAGTCTTTCTGCGAAACCATCCCAACTCATATTAACAGCTCCTTAAGCAATCAGCATTTTTTAACATCGCTTTGCTGCCTGCTTTCTTCTCTCATGTCCGTGGCGGAAGCGCTGCTACTTGAAGGGCCGTGTTCCTGTTCCAAGGCATAGATTCCGGTAAGATCGTTTCATGTTACTTTATCTGAATGTACTGTATCTTATTTGTTTCCTGTTAGGTACTATCCTGCGGGACTTAAGTATAAAAAATAGGGCTCCTTTGGTTCTTGGAATTGAGGGTTAATATCTCCCAAGGAGGATTATTGAACGGGGGGGGGGGGGGGGGGTTTAATCATGTTTGTTATGTGATTCAATCTGCTTATGTGTAGTGTTAAAGGGACACTAAACCTTGAAATAAACTTAATCTCTATCGATCTACACATATATAACAATAATATGTATAATATGCTTGCATTTTCGTATTTCAAGCGTTATAGAGATATTCTGATTCAAAATTTAATTGTTTTCCAAACCCACACTTAGAAGCTCTGTCGTTCCTAACGAATAGCGACGGATAACCTGCGTTATCAATATGGCCGCAAACCTCCGTACTGCGCATGCGCGATCTATCTAACGCGTCATATGCAACGTCACCGTCCTGTGGAGCAGCTGACAGTCTGAATCTATCCTTCTCCTCACAGATGTTACAGCGGTCTCTAAGAGGTAAGATCGCAACGCTTAGCTGCGAGAATTCCCCTAGTAATAACGAGCATACAATATTTATTTCTGAATGTAACTTATATTTAAAAGAGATATATGATTAATGCTATATACAATTTTGACATTATTCTGAAGCCAAATCTTTATATCGATGACAATTAGATAGCAGCGCTTAGATCCGAGAAATCCTCTAGATATAACGAGCATAAAATATTTATGAATGTAAGCCATATTTAAATAAGAAATATGATTAATGCTGTATATAATTTTAATCATATTGTGAAGCCAAATGTTGATATCACTGACAACTTGATCGCAACGCTTAGCAATCAGAATTCCCCTAGAAATAACGAGCAGTAAATCTTATGCTTTTAAAAGGCAAATTTTTATTATGTTAAAATAAGAGATACTATTTCGGGGATTGTTAATTTTAATGAAACTAGGAAGCCAAATATTGATGAATTGCGCATGCGCAGGGTGACGGATCCATACGTTAATTATATGCACGATAACAGACTGCTATTGGACACACGATATTGTAATTCAGGAGGAGTAAAAGGGGGTTTGGCTTGGATGACGTGGTTTGAAGCAAATAATATATAGTTTTATTGCGGAATAAACGCTCGTTTACAGTTCAGACCAGGTACAGTTTATTTATTAAGTTGTTTTCAATTGATTTCTTTAATTTAAGTAGATTGAAAAAACTAAAGTTTTGGAATCCTTTAACTGGGCTATTGGCTTAGAACATAGGGGCCTTTGGAAGTGACGCAACCTTATGGTTGGGCATGCTTTTTGTGGACTGTACGGTTCACCTTGTGACTGGACGTGTTTACGTTCTGGTCTTCCATTTCCGCATTCCTGACCATGTAACGACTGCTAGTGTCTGGTTCTAGGAGGTGGTGAGTGCCCCAGCCATTGTGGGTGTCAGGTGCCGTTTTTCTTTAGTCCATATTATTATATTCTCTATCCAGTTATGGAGGATTCTGATGCTGAGACTGTTCAAATTCAGATTCTTCGACTTGTGAAGAATGTGAATTGGCCCCGTTGACACAGGTCAATCAGTTATGTTTGATATGCCGTATTAGAGCGCTCTTGTGCTTGTGCCCGATTGTCCCGGCTCTCCCGGCCTTGGGTGTGCCTATACAGTTCCCTGTGGGTGTAGCTGTCCCTGAGTGTTGTGCCTTTCGTTACAGAATAGCACGTTTTTGAGTTATTAGAGGATCCTATCCTTAATGGATTCGGAAATCCGCAGTATTCTGCTTCGAATGGTTCACCTCATTAGACATGTGGGGATGGCGTAATCTCCTGATTTTCAGTTGTTGAGATCCTTCCCATTTTTTGTTGGAAGATCAGGGTTCCGTTTGGCTGGTCCTGCGGGTATGCCTGTTTCTTCATAGGCGTTGCCTTATATTTTCTTTTATCCGGTGAGGATGACTTTTATTTTGGTTATATGTTTCCTTCGGGAACTATCTCTGGGATCGATTTTCGCTGTTTACTTCGGAGGAAGTTGTTAAGGGACATGTTAGTCCTATGTTTGGTCTGTTATTCTCTTCCCCTCTGAGGGAGGATTTCAGCAGCTTGACAGTTATGGCCCTGTTGCAGGCTGGTCCTGCTTTGGTTCAGATCTTCTGTCTCGTGGCCTGTTCAGACACGTGGAGCCTTTTCTGCCTTGACTGGTCCGGTTGAGGCGCAGAGTGCTTACTTTATTATTTTATTTACAAGTTTCAGCTAAGCATTCTAACGAGGACTTGTTGGTCCGTGAGGCTGGAAGGATTGTTTCAGTCCTTATTGAGCCTTCAAGTTGGTTGACTGGGTCAGCGACGTTCCGCTGCGTCACTCCTTTTGCTTCCCGTTCTCTCGGGACCTAGAGTATTCTTCCTCACGTGGGAGGATTGGGGGTTTAGTGCCTCCTTACCACTGGTTTAAGGCAGTTTGCCTTTTGGAGGCTCTAGGAATTTTCCTGTGGACGTGTTCCTTCCTTGGTTCTCTTGTCAGTGAGACCTTTGGACTTCCCATGTGGGTTAGGTCTCCTTATGGGGCCCTGGGTTTCCCTTCGGGAGAGAGTTGCTCTCTTCTTTGAGACCCTTTTGGTTTTTCACCGTTCCTCTATGTGAGTTGGGTCTCCTTTGGGGACCTGAATTCCCTTCGAGAGAGTTCTTTTGGACTCTGCTTAGGATTTTCCCCGGATCTGGGGATGCTCCGCATCCTTGGTTTCAGGTACTCCTCTGCCTCTTATGGTGAGGTGGCGACTAGCTTTTGATCGAGGACCTGTCTTCTTAGTATTCCCTTGCCTTGGACGTCTTGTTGTAGTCGAACACCTATGGGCTCTAGTGTCTTGGTACGAGATGCCTTAGCTCCTTTGGAGCATTGGACTTCGGCATAGGGTGGTCTCTTCCTTGAGTCGGGACTTGCGAGGTGTTTTCGTTCTCTGGGTTCTCCTGGATATTACATTAATATCTCCTTGTGGGTCTGTTTTCTATGTCAGACGGGGTGTTTCAATTTCCGGGATTTTGTTTGTTTTAAACAATTGGGGGCTCGAACCTGTCATTGCCCTGGTTCTTTCGGTTGCTGAGGCTTTTGCTCAGCGTTTTCCCTTGTGGATCCCGTTGCGGGTTGTTACCGGTCTTTTCAGGATCTAGGGCGGGTTCGGGGTTCTCCTGTTCCGGGAATTTGGGCTATGACCTTTGGTCTGTCTAGTAGTTCTGGTCAAGGTTGGCCAGATTTCCTGAGTGCCCGCTACTCATTGGCTTTGCCTACGCTCAATGAACGGTTTCCCTTGGACGGTTTGCTGAAGTAACCTGATGGCTTTGCGGGTTTGCAGGTGAAAGGTTATAGGGTAACCGCTGCAGCTAATGCACCCTTCTGTAGGCTAAGTTTTCAGGGAATTGCTTCCAGGTTCATCGGCGTTGGAGAATGCTCTCTTATTCAGCCTGTGACCTTGTGCCTCGTGGGCAGGTGCTTTGTCTCTAATGGCCCCTTTTTCTTAGGGGGGCTTGTTCTCCTATGGAGGCCTTGTTTAGGATTTTTCCTAGATTCAAGGGATGGAACAGAGGGTTTAACCTATTTGAAGAGAGGCATGCTCTCTGGGTTGTCCTGTGCTGTCTGGAGTCTTGCTGGCTCTGCGTCAAGTTGGGCCTTTGCTAGACTCTTCTGGGTCTTCGGCCTTGTTGACTGTCTTAATGGAGTTTCGGGGGGTTCTGAGGTCTCTGGAATGGCTGAAGCCATTTTTTTACGCTCTTTTGTGAGCGGGTGTCGGTGTTCTTCTATTCCCCTGGTTTTGGACCTACTGATGCTTGGGCTGGCCCGGTTGGGAGTAGGTCCTGAGATTGTTTTTCCTCGGGGGTGTAATGGGCCTACTTGAGGTTCTATACTATACTTTTGGGACCTATGTGTCGGTCTGGAGGCTGGGATTGCCTAGAGGGTGACTCTGTCTTGGGGTTTTTACAATCCAATATTTTGTTTTGCTGCATTTTACTTCTTAGTAAAGTATTATCTCTCTGGGTCGTCCTGATGACGGCTGCGTGTTCTTGACTTGGGTGTTTACCTCCTATGGGTTTGCTACATGTTTTTGTGTTAAATACTTCAGTATTCTAAGTGCTGACGACTTGAGGATAAGTCTTCAGTTGTCGTTTTGGTGCTTCCACTCAAAGTTGAGAGTAAAAGTCGATGTTCGGATGCCTGGTCCTAGACCATGTATTATGTTGGTCTGGGCTTTGCCTCCCCATAATTGGTGTGTGGTTGGGGGCCGACTGCTGGGCGACTGTGTCTCCTGGAGGACTGTTGGCTCAGTTGAGTCTGATTTTTGCGGTCCCTAGCTAGGCTTCCGGACTATCTGTGGGTCAGTGTCCTTGGGTCTTTTTTTCCTTTCAATTTTCTCGGCTTCAGACGAAGCAGGGTTTTGTTGGTAGTGGTTTCAGGCCTGGTGCCCTCAGAATGGGCCGCCTCTTGTACCCTCCCGTCTGGGCATTGTGTCCTCTATAGCTTGGGTATTGTTTTTCCAAAAGTAATGAATGAAGAAAAACTTAAATTATGCTTACCTGATAATTTTCTTTTCTTCAGATAGAAAGAATCCACAACTCCCCACCCGTATTTTTTATGTGGGGCGTCTATTATTTTTGTTCTTCTGGCACTTTTTCACCCTGATGTTTCTTCTACTGTTCCTTATTCCTCTGCAGAATGACTGGGGGATGAGGGGATTGGGAGAGGTATTTAAGCCTTTGGCTGGGTTGTCTTTGCCTCCTCCTGGTGGCCAGGTTCTTATTTTCCAAAAGTAATGAATGCAGCTGTGGACTCTTTCCATCTGTATTATCAGGTAAGCATAATTTAAGTTTTTTCCTCTATTAATAAATAATTAATATTATTTAAAAGGATACCTAGGTATGCTCAAGCTGCTGATTGGTGGCTGCACACATATACCTATTGTCATTGGTTTACCAATGTTTTAAGCTAGTTCCCAGTAGTGCATTGCAGCTAGAGAATGAAGCAAAATTGATAACAGAAGTAAATGGAAAAGTTGTTTAAATTTACATGCTCTATCGAAACCAGGAAAGACATTTTTTGGGTTTCATGTCTCTTTAATGCCTATTTCACATTTCTGCCATTGCTCTTCATCTCAGTTTAGATTAGATTGCAGCAGTAGTCTGGTGTTTTGCCTTCTTAGAAGAGAATAAAAACTTCTATGAGTAATCTTATTTTGTTCTAGCGATTTTGTGTAATGAGGGTATGTCTGTATGTATGTGTGTATGTATATGTATGTGTGTGTGTGTGTGTGTATATATATATATATATATATATATATATATATATATATATATACTGTGTATGTATGTGTATATGTGTGTGTGTGTGTGTGTGTGTATATATATATATATATTTTTTTTTTTTTTTTTTTATTTGACACAATTAGTAAAAAACATATACTGAGAAAATTCAATGCATTATAAGTAATCTATTGTGTGTAGAATAGGCCTGAGAAGTTTACTGTATAGTAAATAGGCTGCAAAGAGGTCTTTTTAAATTTGTAGATAAAAGAAAAAAATAGTATAAAATTAAAGTACATCTGAATTCACCTTTTATAAATCACATTTTAACAATTCAGATAAAACACAATCAACATAAAAACCGTATCAGTTTTATATTGTATAAATATTATAAAAAGAATAACAAGTGCAAACAAATTTTCATTCTTTAGGTCTTTTTTTTAATTTTTGTTTTCTAAATGTACTTACACCAGAAGCAGATAGAGCTTCTGTTCAGTTGAATGCCCTGCTGCTTTCTGAGTGTTTACTGCGAGAGAGATTTCAGATGAAGGGGCCTTGGGAGCTCTGAAGGACTAGGCCAGTTTTAAGGAGTTGGCAATATAAACTGTACCAGTGGCCTTGGTGGAGACATGCCTGCTTAGTTAGAACTTGCCAAATTTCACTCTTGAAAAACAGCAGAGCTGAGCGATGGCAGGGATTCTTTTTCAGGCTTAATCACACTTCAGTCTTCACACCCAGCAAACTTACATCCTTTTCCATTTTCGCTTCCTTTCTTTCTTCCTCCCCTACTGGTGGTTAGCGGTGGCGCTGTACCGCAGAATCTTTCAGTGGTCTTTAAGAGTTAAGTAATCAGCTTCAAAATATCGGTGAATAGTTAAGGTACAGAAACAGGTATGATAGTTTGCTGTAGGCAAAATTATCCTACTGGGATGGGAGCATCCTGAGTTGCTATAATATAATGACAATGTTCCTCTACCATCTGTCTACACATAATTACTGCGAATGTTTTGAATATTTTTTTTTTCTTTTAATTTACCCAGATACTAATTCTTATACTAGCTGTGTTTCCTCTGCCATTTAACCTTTTGTACCACTTTTGAAACTTTAGTTCCTGGTGCTTTTTTTTATATAGCTATACTTATTTTTTTTAACTTTGTAAATAACTAAAAAAATTATAAAATGAGCTGATCACTCTATGCTTATCTTTTTAGTAGATTTAAAAGTTAGAGCCAAAATGTTAGTTTCACTTTACATATATATTTATTTTATTGTGTGTGTGTATATATGTATATGTATGTGTGTGTGTGTGTGTATATATATATATATATATATATATATATATATATATATATATATATCTTATTTGACTGGAGATGAAACTGTGGAGCAAAATCGTAATCGAAGTAAATATATTTTTTTCCTATGGCATGGAGAGTCCACAACATCATTCCAATTACTAGTGGGATACTCAACTCCTGGCCAGTAGGAGGAGGCAAAGAGTACCACAGCAAAGCTGTTAAGTGTAACTTCCCTTACCCATAATCCCCAGTCATTCTCTTTGCCTCTGTCAATGGAGGATGTGTGAAGACGGTGTCTTAAGATATTTAATCCTTTTATAGGTACTTTTCCCTGCAAGCAAGGATTGGGGTCTAGCTGTGTCTACGTCAATCTCTTTAGTAAGAGTAGTGGCGGCTTTTAGCAGTTCAAAGATGGCGAGGTGCTCTTTGCTTTACTTCTAGCACTTTTGCTACCCCTCTGTAGAAAACCAGGGTTGGTTACTCTGTTCTTTCTTTTTACTACAGGTCCCTGACAGGGCGAACTACTGGTCACACCATAGTAGCTGTTGTCTGCCTGGCAGCTGGATCCAGGTAAGTGCTATTTGCCTTCTAGGTACTGAAGGTCAGCATTTTTGAGGTTAACCCTCATCTGGATCGATTTTGCGACAATATATTATCCCAATTGTTAAAGATAATGGTTTTGGGCAGCTTTATTAGCATTATGGTGTTTGAAACCAATAGATAAAAAAAAAACATATTGTTTGTTTTAAAACTTTTTATCACAGAGGACACTGAAGGGGTTAATGCCCTCAAGGAGGCAGGAGATAACTTGGCTGAGGGAAATGAGGGATATTATTTTTCCTTTATTTTAACTTGGGCTATATCAGAGTTGAGATTAGTTTTTTTATTTAAATTCTGTTTAGCAGCCGTTTTTTATTTTGCACACTTTTTTTATGTTGTGCACTTTATTTCAGGCCAATCACGTAACATCCGCACTTCCGGTTTTACTGAGCGGAGTTTAGTCTGTCAGTGTTGGCTCTGCTGCGGCTTGTTGGATTAAAGTTCACCTATAGAAGAGACGGATTTTCCTCTTACTAGTGGGATTTCTATCCGGTTCTTGAGAGTGTGTGAACCTATAGAGTTACGGTAGGAGCCTCAGGGTCTGAGGGTTTCTTATTTTTGGAGACGATTATTTTATATTTGAATCTCTGGTGTATTATATATTGGGATAAAAGTTTCTCCCTCATAGATTTTATTAACTTTGATTATATAATCGTTTTTTTTTTGTGGGACCTGATTCTTTAGCTATGGACCCTGAACAGAAGCAACCTATTAATATGGATAAGTGCATGCTTTGTTTAGAGGCCCAAATTGTCGTTTCTATGCAATTCTGTTCCACTTGCTTAGCAAAGGCTTTAAAATTTAAGGACAAGTTACTCTCCTCTGAGCCATGTATCTTTCAGGATGATGCTGTGCGTAGCATGCCTCAGCTTTCTCCTCAAACGTCCCAAGTCTTAATGGTTTGTAACCCTGTGCCTTCTGTTTCCTCTCAACCTCCTGGGGGTGTTTATGTACCAGGGGATTTTGCCGCACAGATAACGTCTGCAGTATCTGCGGCATTGTCTGCTTTTCCACCTCAGTGTAAACGCAAGAGGAAATCTAAACATTTGCCAGCTAGTAAGGTCAGCCCTTCCCATATGTCTGATGAGGAGGATACTTCAGTAGCCTCTGAAGGAAAGATTTCAGAATCTGACACTATGGGGGGGAAAAAGCTTTTGAATCTGAAGTTAATTTCCGTTTCAAGTTTGAACATCTTCGGTTGCTTCTGAAGGAGGTTGTAGCTACTTTGAATGATTCTGAGTCTGCTAAACTTAATAGAGTTTATGATTCTCCAACGTCTGATGATGTTTTTTCTGTTCAGACAAGTGGTCTGAATTTATTGCACAGGAATGGGATAATCCTGGGGGTTCGTTTTCCCCTTCCCCTGTTTTTAAAAAGATGTTTCCTGTTGCTGACTCCATTTGTGACATCAAGGATTACAGTGGCAACCTGCGGCAAGTATTGCCACGGTTGCGGGAGCGGCATCTTATTGGTGCGATGCCTTTTCTGATCTGATTTCAGAAGAGACTATGGTAGAGGAGATCCAAGACAGGATCAAGGCTCTTAAACTGGCTAATACCTTTATCTGTGATGCAAACATGCAGATAATTAGACTGGGAGCTAAGATGTCTAGCTTCACTTTTCTAGCTCGCATAGCTCTGTGATTAAAATCTTGGTCGGCGGATGTTTCTTCAAAGGCCTAGCTCTTGGCTTTACCTTATAAGGGTAAGACTTTGTTTCAGTCCGGTCTGGTGGAGATCATTTCAGAGATGACGAGTGGAAAGGGATCATTCCTACCTCAGGACAAAAAGAATAGACCTTCTTCTTTCAAACCAGACCAATCCATGTCCACTTGGAAATCCAGCCAGCCCTGGAACAACGGAAAACAAAACAAAAAGCCTTCCACTCACTCTAAATCAGCATGAAGGGTCCGTCCCCGATCCGATTTTAGATCAGGTGGGGGGCAGACTTTCTCTTTTCCAACAGGCTTGGAAACGCGATTTCCCAGATCCATTGGATGTGGACATAGTATCCCAGGCTTGCAAAATAGGTTTCAAGTCTTGCCCTCCAAGGGGTAGATTTTTTCTGTCAAGACTTTTCGTCCCATCCTAGATCTAAAGTGTCTAAACAAATTCCTCAGGGTTCTGTCCTTCAAGATGGAAACTATTTGTTCCATTATTCATTGGTTCAGGAAGGTCAGTTCATGAGGACCATAGACCTGCAGGGCGCTTACTTACACGTTCCCATTCACAGGGATCATTACTAGTTTCTAAGGTTTGCCTTTCTGGACAAGCATTTCCAGTTTATTGCACTTCCTTTTGGTCTTTCCACAGCTCCCAGAATATTCACAAAGGTTCTCAGAGCTCTATTGGCAGTGATTAGATCCCAGGGAATTGCGGTGGCACCTTATCTAGATGATATATTGGTTCTTTTCAACTAGCAAAATCTCATACAGAGATGTTGTTGTCTACGTTACCACAAGTGGAAGGTGAAATCTGGAAAAGAGTTCTCTAGCTCCAACTACAAGAGTGTGTTTCCTAGGGAGAATCATAGATTTCCTGTCCATGAAGATTTTCCTGACGGACGTCAGAAAATCCAAACTTCTTGCCTTTCCCTCCAGTCGGCTTTTCGTCCATCAGTGGCTCAATGCATGGAGGTGATTGGTCTGATGGTGGTTTCCATGGACATCATTCCTTTTGCTCGGTTCCATCTCCGACCACTACAGCTTTGCATGCTCTGTCAATGAAACAGAGACCATTCAGATTTATCGCAGAGGATACATCTGGACCCCCTAACAAGAGACTCTCTCTTAGTGGATTTCACAGGAACATCTGTCTGGGGACACTTGCTTCCTGAGACCTTCCTGGGTGATTGTGACTACGGACGCCAGCCTATCAGGCTGGGGAGCTGTTTGGGGTTCTCTGAAAGCTCAGGGCCTATGGTCTCGGTGTAAGTCTCAGTGACTTACATTAACCACCAGGGAGGGACGTAGAGTTCCTTGGCCATGAAGGAGGTGACTCACATTCTGCAGTGGGCGGAATCTCATGATTGTCTCCTATCTGCCATCCACATCCCGGAAGCGGACTATTGGGAAGTGGATTTTCTGAGCAGACAGACTTTTTTCATCCCGGGGAGGGTCCATTCTTCCATCCAAATATATATTCTCTGAAGCTGACTGCTTGGAGATTGAACGCCTAGTCCTATCTAGACATGGTTTTTCGGAGGCGGTCATTGATACTATGCTTCAGGCTCGTAAACCTGTTACTCGTAGGATTTACCATAAGATATGGTGTAAATACCTTTTTTGGTGTGAAGCTAAAGGTTTTTCCTGGAGTCAGGTGAGGATTCCTCGAATTTTTATCTTTTCTTTAGAATGGCCTGGAGAAAGTCTTGTCAGCCAGTACTGCACTGTCTATCCTTTTGCACAAACGTTTGGCAGATGTTTACCAGATGTTCAAGCTTTTGTTCAGGCCCTGGTCAGAATCAGGCCTGTGTTTAAATCTGTTGCTCCTCCTTGGAGCCTTAACCTAGTTCTTAAAGTTTTGCAGCAGGCTCCTTTTTAGCCGATGCATTTTGTTGATATAAAATTGTTATCTTGGAAGTTTTGTTTCTCCTTGCTATTTCTTCCACTCGCTTAGTTTCTGAGCTTTCAGCTCTGCAGTGTGATTCCCCGTACCTTATTTTTCATGCAGATAAGGTGGTCCTTCGTACTAAATTGGGGTTTCTCCCCAAGGTGGTGTCGGATCGAAACATTAATCAGGAAATTGTTGTTCCTTCTTTTTGTCCTAATCCTTCTTCTCATAAGGAATGTCTTTTGCATAACTTGGATGTTTTGCGTGCTCTAAAATTTTACCTACAAGCTACTGAAGATTTTCGGCAGTCTTCTGCCATGTTTGTTGTTTTCTCTGGAAAGCGTAAGGGTCAGAAGGCCACTTCTACTTCTCTTTCCCTCTGGTTAAGAAGTATGATTCGTTTTGCTTATGAGACTGCTGGACAGCAGCCTCCTAAGAGAATTACGGCTCATTCCACTAGGGCTGTCTCCTCTTCTTGGGCTTTAAAAAATGAAGCTTCTGTGGAACAGATTTGCAAGGCGGCAACATGATTCTCTTTGCATACTTTTTCCAAATTCTACAAATTTGATACTTTTGCTTCGGCTGAGGCCTTTTTTGGGAGAAAGGTTCTTCAAGCGGTGGTGCCTTCTGTTTAGGTCCTCCTGCCTTCTTCTCCCTCCCTGTTCATTCCGTGTCCTCTAGCTTGGGTATTGGTTGCTACTAGTAATTGAAATTACGTTGTGGACTCTCCATGCCATAGCAAAGAAAACAAAATGTATGCTTACCTGATAAATGTCTTTCTTTCCAGGCCACAACCCCACCGTCTTTTTTATTTATAATTTGGCAGTTTTTTGGAGTAAACTTCAGGCACCTTTTTCACCCTTGTGTTTCTTCTTTATCCATTTTCCTTATGCTGAATGACTGGGGATTATGGGTAAGGGAAGTTACACTTAACAGCTTTGCTGAGGTGCTCTTTGCCGCCTCTTGCTGGCCAGGAGTTGAATATCCTACTAGTAATTTGAATGACGTTGTGGACTCTCCATGCCCTGAAAGAAAGAAATTTATCAGGTAAGTATACATTTTGTTTTATTTGTTTTCTCCCATAGAACCATTTTCACGACTCATCTGTGCATATGTATGTGTAAAAGCCTGTTGGAAACTTGGCAGTCACATTAAAAATATACACTATACATATGTCCCACATTTATGCATTAATTACAATAAAAAAACAAAAACGAAAAATTTCAGTGGCGGTTTCCTGTCAAATGGTAAAACAAACATGGAAATTCTGAAATTAAATTCCACCACCCTATATTATTTAAAGGGACACTGAACCCAAATGTTTTCTTTCGTGATTCAGATAGAGCATGACATTTTAAGCAACTTTCTAATTTACTCCTATTATCAAATTTTCTTCATTCTCTTTGTATCTTTATTTGAAATGCAAGAATGTAAGTTTAGATGCTGGCCCATTTTTGGTGAACAACCTCGGTTGTCCTTGCTGATTGGTGGATAAATTCATCCACCAATAAAAAAAGTGCTGTCCAGAGTTCTGAACAAAAAAAAAAAAAAGCTTAGATGCCTTCTTTTTCAAATAAAGATAGCAAAAGAACAAAGAATTTTTTTTAATAGGAGTAAATTAGAAAGTTGCTTAAAATTGCATGCTCTATCTGAATCATGAAAGAAAAAAATTTGGGTTCAGTGTCCCTTTAACCCCTTAACGACCGAGGACGTGCAGGGTACGTCCTCAAAAAAAAGGCAGTTAACGCCTGAGGACGTACCCTGCACGTCCTCGGTTTGGAAAGCAGCTGGAAGCGATCCTGCTCGCTTCCAGCTGCTTTCCGGTTATTGCAGTGATGCCTCGATATGGAGGCATCCTGCAATAACTTTTTTAAGCCATCCGGTGCAGAGAGAGCCACTCTGTGGCCCTCTCTGCACCGGAGATCGGTGGTTCCCGGCGTTGGTGGGTGGGAGCCGGACCGGGAGGCGGGTGGCGGCCATCGATGGCCCTGGTTATGTGCAGGGGGGGCGGGATCGTGGGCGGGGATGAGCGGGGGCGCGCACGGGCGCGCGCGCGTGCACGGGAGGGCGGGGGCGGGCGCGTGCACGGGGAGGGAGCGGGTGGGAACCGCTACACTACAGAAAATGAGTTAGTAAAAATGTTTAAATGCCCTAATATTTTTTAAAAAAAAAAAAGATCAGCAAGGTGGTGGGGGTTTGTCTGTGTGGGGGGGAAGCTACACTACAGAAAAAAGACAAATAAATATAAAAAAAGCCCTTTTTTTTTGCAAACTGGGTACTGGCAGACAGCTGCCAGTACCCAAGATGGCCCCCAATGAGGCAGAGGGGATGGTCAGAGAGCGGTTTTGGGGGGGATCAGGGAGGTTGGGGGCTAAGGGGGGGATCCTACACCCTAGCATATGTAAATATGCTAAAAAAAAATTATTTATTTTTTAAAAAAACCCTTTTATTTTAGTACTGGCAGACTTTCTGCCAGTACTTAAGATGGCGGGGACAATTGTGGGGTGGGGGAGGGAAGGGAGCTGTTTGGGAGGGATCAGGGGGTGGGATGTGTCAGGTGGGAGGCTGATCTCTACACTAAAGCTAAAATTAATCCTGCAAGCTCCCTACAAACTCCCTAATTAACCCCTTCACTGCTAGCCAGAATACACGTGTGAGGCGCAGCAGGATTTAGCGGCCTTCTAATTACCAGAAAGCAACGCCAAAGTCATATATGTCTGCTATTTCTGAACAAAGGGGATCCCAGACAAGTATTTACAACCATTTGTGCCATAATTGCACAAGCTGTTTGTAAATTATTTCAGTGAGAAACCTAAAATTGTGAAAAATTTAACTTTTTTTTCAATTTGATCGCATTTGGCGGTGAAATGGTGGCATGAAATATACCAAAATGTGCCTAGATCAATACTTGGGGTTGTCTACTATACTACACTAAAGCTAAAATTAACCCTACAAGCTCCCTAAAAGCTCCCTAATTAACCCCTTAACTGCTGGGCATAATACACTTGTGGTGCGCAGTGGCATTTAGCGGCCTTCTAATTACCAAAAAGCAACGCCAAAGCCATATATGTCTGCTATTTCTGAACAAAGGGGATCCCAGAGAAGAATTTACAACCATTTATGCCATAATTGCACAAGTTGTTTGTAAATAATTTCAGTGAGAAACCAAAAGTTTGTGAAAAAATTTGTGAAAAAGTGAACGATTTTTTGTATTTGATCGCATTTGGCGGTGAAATGGTGGTATGAAATATACCAAAATTGTCCTAGATCAATACTTTGGGATGTCTACTAAAAAAAAATATATACATGTCAAGGGATATTCAGGGATTCCTGAAAGATATTAGTGTTCTAATGTAACTAGCGCTAATTTTGGAAAAAAGTGGTTTGGAAATAGCAAAGTGCTACTTGTATTTATGGCCCTATAACTTGCACAAAAAGCAAAGAACATGTAAAAATTGGGTATTTCTAAACTCAGGACAAAATTTAGAAACTATTTAGCATGGGTGTTTTTTGGTGGTTGTAGATATGTAACAGATTTTGGGGGTCAAAGTTAGAAAAAGTGTGTTTTTTTCAATTTTTCCTCATATTTTATATTTTTTTTTATAGTAAATTATAAGATATGATGAAAATAATGGTATCTTTAGAAAGTCCATTTAGTGGCGAGAAAAACGGTATATAATATGTGTGGGTACAGTAAATGAGTAAGAGGAAAATTACAGCTAAACACAAACACCGCAAAAATGTAAAAATAGCCTTGGTCCCAAACGGACAGAAAATGGAAAAGTGCTCTGGTCACTAAGGGGTTAATAATATAACAATATAGATACATAATATTGTATTTAATTTGTTCTACTCTGGGTGTTAATGTTATTTGTCAGTAATCATATATTGTTGTATCTGTGTATGTCACAGTATACTATTTTTATATCACCACGTTACATTGTGTCCTTGAGCTATCCAAGCTCAAATGGATGCCAAGGGAATAAAAAGAAAAGAATAAATAAAAATGTTTGTAGATTATTGCACTAGTATTCTAGCATATACCATAGTTTCACATTTCTGAAAAACTACTTGAAATTTAACCTTATGTGCTTTGCCAAAATAAATATGTATAGTTTTGTTTTTATAATACAGACATCACCGCTGCCCTATTCTAGGGCCCTGCCTGCTGTGACATAGTTAGATATTTGGGTACTTCTGTGTATGCTAGGTCTCCTTTTGTAAAATACACTTTATATATATATATATATATATATATATATATATATATATATATTAGGGCTGTGCGGTTTACCGCGGATTTAAACCACGATTAACCACTGCGATTTAAAAACCGTGAGAGTCCGCATTTTTTTGAGAAAAAAAAAATGAGTATGATCATCATGAAAATGGAGGCGGAATCATCCAGGCTTCCATTGGATGAGGGAAGAACCCGTGGGCGGACCTGAGAAGCCCGCAAAATGTCATTTTTTTTTTTAAGAGTATGTGGGAGCAGCGGCAACAGCCCTTCATCTGGGAGTGTGCCGGTTGTCAAGCGGTGGTGTGGCGGTGGGAAAAGCGCTCAAAGTTGTGACTCTAAAAATTTTGTACAATACTACTCACTTTAAAGTGCCACTGCCTTTTTTTTTTTTTTAATTAACTTCTGTGATTTATAACATTCATTGATTGCAATTCCCTGATTATTGAGTTGAGTGAAAACATGGACAATCTGGTAAGAAGAACTGGCCAGCTAATTTCATTCCAATTAGCTGCGTGTGTGTTGTTTACTTGTTTGTATTATGTTTTCGAACTATAACTGTTCCACTTCTTAGTGTTCTGTTATATACTACAGCTGTGACTGTAGATTCTGTAGTGTTAAATACATTTTTAAATGTAAATCTAAGGTGTTTAAGTAATTTTTAATAAAATCGCAAGTTGAATCGCAAACCGCGTTTTTTTTTGGTCAAAAACCGCAATTTATTTTTTTTAAAAATCGCACAGCCTTAATATGTATGTATATGTATGAAGCCATTTGAACCTGTAAGTTTCCACAGAACTGCTAAAGTTAATAGCGTGCCAATTTTTTTATTTTTATTTAAATAAACAATATACACTGTTAATCTAAAATGCTGGAGTGGTTTTTATTAGAGGCTTCATACAGCTGAGCCTTGGTGCCATAAGGTTGTTATCGGGTGCATTAACTTATAACCATGATATGTCAGAGTTCTGCTGGTTAACTGTTAAGCTTATTTTTTCTGCTGCCCGGAAAGATTAGATAATGGCTACTGAGTTTATTCTTCCCCAGGTTTTATTCCCTTGATTGATAATCTGTAATGGAGTAGTAAAATACTTGAGCAGCAAAAAAGTATGTGTTCCTTGTTTTGTTTTTTATGATCTCATTTCTCATGCCTGCAAGTGTGACATGATATAGTTCATTACTGGTAGGATACTTGTTTCAGGTCTCTCAGGACATATGTAGTACATCAGATGTGTTGTTTCCTCCCCTTCATCTGTGCCAGTTCCATTATATATATCAATTTAACATTTTAGCTTTTTTACAATGGGTACCTAATAAGAGCCTGAACAAATGACAATTTAAAATTCTCACTGTGTAATTTGGGGGGTTAATAAATTAATGAGATCTCTACAGGACTTCAGGGAATGCCCAGACTATGACTCATACTGACACTCCCACTGCGGTGCAGACTGTACTTAACACCAATTTAGTTACATCATTTCAAATCACTGTGCCATTGCTTTAACAATATCTGGGGGAAAACATTGTAAGAATCTGAAAAAAGTCACCCTTGTTTGGTAGTGCTAAATTATATGCTTTAGAACAGGGTTCTTAAAACTTTTTTAACAAAACCCAGTGCATTGATACCATACACCTTCGCGACCCTAATTTAATGCTTGGTACAAGATAGCTGCAATTTTTGGTAAAGTGACTAAAATATGTGCATACTTTATTCCTAATTGTATTCAAACTTCAAAGTGTTGTAAAAGGTAATAACACACATACCACACTCTCATACAACACACATACGATGCACACTCTTATACAACACACACATATAACACAAACACACTCTGATAAAACACTAAAACACACACACACACACACACTCACATACAACATACACACTTTCACACTATACTCACTATAAGGCGAACTGTTTCTCGCAGGTTCTTCACTTTTTGACATATTAAGGGCAAGCTGTCACCTTGAATCTTTCAGTAACATGCTTATTGCAACTGGTCACCCCCTAAAGCATCAATCTGTAGCAAGTCCACTGCAGCCTGCCATCACTACAGCTTCACCCTGGATCATGCCCAGTGCAATCTGCAACCCCAGGGAGGGTCACTTTTTGGAATAATTGGCACAAACTTGTACTTCATTCTGTAACATGCTCAATTAAAACTGTCAGACCTGGGTGCTTCACTTCTCACCAATGCAAGCTGTCACCACTTGGTGTCCCCAGTGCAGCCTGTCACCCCATTATGTTTTTATTTCTGCTGTTGCCAGTGTAGCCTGTCACTCTTGGGTGCTGCCATCACTACAGTTCAGGATGCCCATCCCTGGCAGTCCTCATGACTCTCATCCCTTATACAGGATGCCTACTTGTACTCACTATAAATACTTGTATAGGGCTGCAACAACTAATCGGTAAGATTGATCATAAAAATAGTTGTCAAAGAATCTCATTATCAATTAGGTGGTCAGGGATTAGTTGGTTAATTGCACAGCACCAGCTGCTTCAATCCGATGAACTCCTGCACATGGTATTGTGCAAACATTTTTATTTATTATATTTTTTTCTATCCGATTAATCGGATGATTAATATCCGATTAATCGGATAGAAAAAAGATTAAAAAAATAAATAAATTAAATTTTTTTGCACAATCTTAGTTGAAGTAGATCATCAGATTAAAGCAGCTGGTGCTGTGCAACTGACCAACTAATCGCTGACCACCTAATTGATAATGAGATTTGTTGACAAATATTTTTATGATCAAACTTATCGATTAGTTGTTGCAGCCCTATACTTGTAATATAGCAAAAACTGTGTTTACAAAAATGACAGTGCTTTTTACTCTGGAGACACAAAAAGCAACCCTTATTTTAAATAATTTGATTTAATAATAATAGCCAAAAGAAAATAAAGAACTATAATAATATTTCATATAAAGGTGTCAACCAAAGTTCATAATCACAGCACAAATGCAAATGTTAACAAACCTGCTCAGCTAACAGGTACATTTGTGCTGTGATTAGAAACTTTGGTTGTCTTTACTGACCATATTTTATGTTCAGGTTTAGTTGACTCATGCCTGTTGCGCTTTTATGGAAGCGTCACCATTGCATATGGATTGAATTTGCTATTGTGACTTACAGTGCCAGGGTAATTGATGTCTTATAGTGAAACTGGCTTTTCAAACTCCCAGTTCTCCTCCTGAAGCACATAAAACTTGAGCTTTTAGGTCTCCAGTTTAATCTCCTGCTGCAGCGAGGCCAGGAGATTAGACAGCTCCTCCAGATGGATCGGCAAAATCTCAATGCTGGCTTCCCAGAGGAAGTAACATTCTCACTGGCACTGTCCGCTGTTTGAAGGAAACGGTAAAACAGTACAGAAGAGGCCAGACATTCACCCTAAAGTGCGAGAGCAGGTGACACTCTGCACACTCACGTGGAGAGAAACCTTAAGAGAGATATGTCATGCTAATAAATATGGAACTCCAGAACAGTGCCTCCTAGAGCTCACAAAGGGATTAACCTCAATCTCTTCAGTAGGTCTGGAAACAGAGCTTGCGACCCAGCAAACATGGTGTTGCGACCCAGTAATGGGGCACGACCCGTGGTTTTAAGAACCCTGCTTTAGAATATGTAAAAACAATTGTTTGTATCTGTTCCAAGTAGCAGAATGAATGTTCATCACTCACATTCTAAGAATGGGTCTAATTTCGAATCCTTTTCCAATACTCTTTCTCAGTGTTATAAACATAATATACAAAAAATATCAATATACACAGCACAGATGATTTCCAGGAATGGGACATTCCATGTTATAAAAATGGTTTTACCCATCCTATTTAAAAGTTTCATAGTCTTCCCTATCGCTTGAGAAGTCTATGGAACAAAAATAATAGTAAACACTGTTACAACATTTGATTTAACGTGTTTTTTCTAGGAGAACTCCACTTTCTTTTTCCGTGTTTTATTACAGGATTTGTCTAGGTTTCCTCATTCAGAGTTGAAATTTTCAGATAAAGAGCTCAGTGGTCTCCTAACTGTCACTCTATATTAAAGATACAGTAAAGTCAAAAGAGTTCATGAGTGATAACTCCTGGTAATTCAACTCCTGGCCACTAGGAAGAGGCAGATACCCACCATTCCACAAGCTTTTAATCCTTCTGGTATCCTAGTCTTAACTTTGCCTCTACAGGAGAAAGGTGAGGAAAACAGGTGCTCCATATTGTTAGTATATTCTTGGTTACAATATCATTTATTATTATATCAACAGTAATCGCCAATAAAATGTTGGAGTACTTATCTCAGCAGTTGCCAACCAATTATAAATGTATTTACGTAACAATATATTTATTAAAAATCAATATTTATTCCTTATTTCTTGATTAGTTATCTTTATAGACACCTTAAATTATATTTATGTAAAAACTAGATTATGAATCAATTATACATGCTTATTCTATTACAATTTTCTATACAAAGCAGATCATAAAATATATCTCTAAAAATTAACCTTACTCACAATAAATTGCTCATTAAGATGCCACAAAGGAGAATATCAGAACAGTCTATAATTAGCCAATAACTATAATACTGAACTTATAACCATCAGAGAAATTGTATATTATTAACACAATAACCAATTTATATGCAATTTATAAGAGATTTCACAATAAGTAAGACTGACTGACTTATAAATATAAAAGAACAAATTCTTTTCTAGCAAATAAAATAATTTAGCATCAATATGACTAGTTATAAACTACTCAGGACTATGAATATAAACGTAAAATACCAAATATCCCTTTAAATCACCCGCTTCAATTAAACTGTAGCAACAATGAATGTATATGTTTTAAAATATTTAATTATAACCATTGCCATACATTACCGCAAAACTAGATGAGAGTTCAGCTTTTTCAGATTAATCCCGTTCACCATCATAAATAAAAAAGGTATTTACAATTTAGAGAATAAAAGGTTTAGGCCCAATGTTGCTTTCTGTAAACCAAGGCAGCAAGGTAAGTCAGAGATTTAAGATTCAGCAGCATGTCCTCCATTTTTTCTCTGTGCATCAGACTTTATCAACCGATACGGTCTACCTCTATTCTTTAATCATTGGTGAAAACTGGGATACGCCCCATTTGATGCTTGTCTCTGATAGGCCCTTCGAAGCTGAACATCTCATTGGCTTACTGGGAATGTATGTACTCACTATTTCTTGTATCAGCAGACAAATATGTCCAATATGTATGGGATTATTTAATACTATTTAATCTGAGTATTGTCATACTAAACATGAGTATACTACTTATATGGCACTTAAAAGGATATTAATACTTTCAGCATGGATCTAATTAATATTTTCTCAGTTTAAAATTTCCATCTTAATATCACATACATACCTTGCGAGTGGCAGTCTGATGTAATTTCATATAGCTATATTTACATTTGATTATTATCCCATATTAATATAAATATTGCATATCTGTGGATATTATTTTAATATTTAGTGTATACTCTATATGATATGATTCAGGGCACACATTATATAGGCATTCATACCCTGGACGACTCAAACACTACTGTCGTAGTCAGTCCTAAGAAGTCTAGTAAACTAAACAAGTATTTTGACGTGCCCTCCATGGTGGAGGTATTTCCTGTACCAGATAGGGCTACAGAGATTATTGCTAAGGAATGGGAGAGACCAGGTATTTCTTTTTCTCCATCCCCTATATTTTAAAAGAGTTTTCCTATAGCAGATTCTATTAAGGAGTCTTGACAGACGGTACCCAATGTGTAAGGGGAATTTCCACACTAGCCAAGAGAACTACTATTCCCATAGAGGATAGTTGTTCCTTTAAAGGGACAGTCTAGGCCAAAATAAACTTTCATGATTCGGATAGAGCATGTAATTTTAAACAATTTTCCAATTTACTTTTATCACCAATTTTGCTTTGTTCTCTTGGTATTCTTAGTTGAAAGCTTAACCTAGGAGGTTCATATGCTAATTTCTTAGACCTTGAAGCCCACCTCTTTTCAGATTGCATTTTAACAGTTTTTCACCACTAAAGGGTGTTAGTTCACATATTTCATATAGATAACACTGTGCTCGTGCACTTGAAATTATCTGGGAGCAGGCACTGATTGGCTAGACTGCAAGTCTGTCAAAAGAACTGAAAAAAGGGTCAGTTTGCAGAGGCTTAGATACAAGATAATCACAGAGGTTAAAAGTATATTATTATAACTGTGTTGGTTATGCAAAACTGGGGAATGGTTAATAAAGGGATTATCTATCTTTTAAAACAATAAAAATTCTGGTGTAGACTGTCCCTTTAAGGATCCTATGGATAAGCAGTTAAAGGGGTTACTCAAGAAAATGTATGTACACCAGGGTTTTTCAATGGCAACCCACAATTTGTATTGCTACTGTCACTAATGCGGCAGCATACTGGTTTGATGCATTGTCTGAATTCATTCGGACAGACACTCCCCTCGAAGAAATCCAGGATAGGATAAAGGCTCTTAAGTTGGCCAACTCCTTTATCACGGATGTTTCCCTTCAGGTTATTAAGCTGGAAGCTAAGATTTCTGGTTTTGCCGTACTGGCCCGCAGAGCTTTATGGTTAAAATCTTGGTCTGCGGATGTGTCAACCAAGTCTAAACTTTTGGCGATTCCTTATAAGGGAAAGACTTTGTTTGGGCCTGGTTTGCCGGAAATAATTTCTGACATTACGGGAGGAAAGGGACATTTCCTCCCTCAGGATAAGAGAAATAAAATAAAAGGGACGTCAGAGCAATTTTTGTTCCTTTTGAAATTTCAAGGGAAATCCTTCCACTCCCTCCTCTAAGCAGGAGCAGTTCAAACCTTCCTGGATGCCCAATCAGTCTGGGAACAATGGAAAACAATCCAAAAAGCCTGCTATTGAATCAAAAACAGCATGAAGGGCCTGCCCCCGATCTGGGCCTGGATCTTTTGTGGGGGCAGACTTTCATTCTTCACTCAGGCTTGGGTTCGAGATGTTCAGGATCCCTGGGCAGTGGACATTGTGTCCCAGGGATACAAACTAAAGTTCAAGACTTTTCCTCCCAGGGGCAGGTTTCTGCTTTCAAGATTATCTGTAGACCAGACAAAAAGAGAGGCAATCTTACACTTTGTTCGGGACCTCTCCGACCTGGGAGTGATAGTTCCTGTTCCAATGCAGGAATGGGGTCTGGGGTTCTATTCCAATCTGTTCGTGGTTCCCAAAAAGGTGGGACCCTTCAGACCAATTTTAGATCTCAAGAGTCTAAACAAATTCCTCAGAGTGCTGTCATTCAAGATGAAAACTATTCGTTCCATTCTTCCTCTGGTCCAAGAGGGTCAATTTATGACAACGGTGGATTTAAAGGACGCGTACCTGCATGTTCCCATCCACAGGGATCATCACAAGTTTCTAAAGTTTTCTTTTCTAGACAAACACTTCCAGTTCGTGGCTTTTCCATTCGGCCTTGCCACAGCTCCCAGAATTTTCTCAAAGGTTCTGGGATTCCTGTTGGCAGTGCTCTGATTGGGGGGCATTGCAGTGGCACCTTATCTGGATGGCATTCTGGTTAGGACGCCATCCTTTCAACAAGCAAGATCCCACACGGAAATGTTATATTTCTCTTGTTAAGTGTGTTCAGTCCACGGGTCATCCATTACTTATGGGATATATTCTCCTTCCCAACAGGAAGTTGCAAGAGGATCACCCAAGCAGAGCTGCTATATAGCTCCACCCCTCACATGTCATATCCAGTCATTCTCTTGCAAGTCTCAACAAAGGAGGTTGTGAGAGGAGACAGGAGTAACATTCTTCAATCAAAAGTTTATTATTTTAAAATAGCACCGGAGTGTGCTGTTTGTTCTCTCAGGCAGTATTTAGAAGAAGAATCTGCCTGCGTTTTTTCTATGATCTTAGCAGACGTAACTAAGATCCACTTGCTGTTCTCGCACATTCTGAGGAGTGGGGTACTTTCAGAGAAGGGAATAGCATGCGGGGTCCCCCGCAAATGAGGTAGGTGCAGTAAAATATTTTCTAGGAATGGAATTGACTATGAAAACACTGCTGTTACCCATATGACGTAAGTACAGCCTTTAATGCAGTAGTAGCGACTGGTATCAGGCTGATAAATGTATGCGCAGTTGAATTATTTTCTAGGGACTAGAATTTAACTTTAAATACTGTTAGTACTGAAATAAATGTATGAGCCTTAACTGCAGTAGAAGCAACTGGTAGCAGGCTTAGTGATAACTTTGCATAACACTGGAAAGTTGTTTTTTAAAACGTTTACTGGCATGTTATTCGTTTTGTGAGGTACTTTGGTGATAAATCTTTTTGGGCATGATTTTTTTCCACATGGCTAACGTATTGCATAGACACCGTTATATCAGGTCTCCCACTGTAGTGATATGAGTGGGAGGGACCTTTTTTTAGCGCCTTGTTGCGCAGTTAAAATTCTGGCACAGTCTTCCTGCTTCTTCCTCTTTGATCCAGGATGTCTCCAGAGAGCTCAGGGGTCTTCAAAATTCATTTTTGAGGGAGGTAATCAGTCACAGCAGACCTGTGACAGTGTGTTTGACTGTGAGAAAAGCGTTAAATCTTAAATTGATTATCCGTTTTGGGTATTGAGGGGTTAATCATCCTTTTGCTAATGGGTGCAATCCTCTGCTAATTTCATACATTTACTGTTTAAAAACAGAATTTATGTTTACCTGATAAATTACTTTCTCCAACGGTGTGTCCGGTCCACGGCGTCATCCTTACTTGTGGGATATTCTCTTCCCCAACAGGAAATGGCAAAGAGCCCAGCAAAGCTGGTCACATGATCCCTCCTAGGCTCCGCCTACCCCAGTCATTCGACCGACGTTAAGGAGGAATATTTGCATAGGAGAAACCATATGGTACCGTGGTGACTGTAGTTAAAGAAAATAAATTATCAGACCTGATTAAAAAAACCAGGGCGGGCCGTGGACCGGACACACCGTTGGAGAAAGTAATTTATCAGGTAAACATAAATTCTGTTTTCTCCAACATAGGTGTGTCCGGTCCACGGCGTCATCCTTACTTGTGGGAACCAATACCAAAGCTTTAGGACACGGATGAAGGGAGGGAGCAAATCAGGTCACCTAAATGGAAGGCACCACGGCTTGCAAAACCTTTCTCCCAAAAATAGCCTCAGAAGAAGCAAAAGTATCAAACTTGTAAAATTTGGTAAAAGTGTGCAGTGAAGACCAAGTCGCTGCCCTACATATCTGATCAACAGAAGCCTCGTTCTTGAAGGCCCATGTGGAAGCCACAGCCCTAGTGGAATGAGCTGTGATTCTTTCGGGAGGCTGCCGTCCGGCAGTCTCGTAAGCCAATCTGATGATGCTTTTAATCCAAAAAGAGAGAGAGGTAGAAGTTGCTTTTTGACCTCTCCTTTTACCGGAATAAACAACAAACAAGGAAGATGTTTGTCTAAAATCCTTTGTAGCATCTAAATAGAATTTTAGAGCGCGAACAACATCCAAATTGTGCAACAAACGTTCCTTCTTTGAAACTGGTTTCGGACACAGAGAAGGTACGATAATCTCCTGGTTAAACACTAAAAAAACTCTAAGCCATCTCCGTGGAGATGTTGCCTGTACAACGGCAAAGAGAATGACTGGGGTAGGCGGAGCCTAGGAGGGATCATGTGACCAGCTTTGCTGGGCTCTTTGCCATTTCCTGTTGGGGAAGAGAATATCCCACAAGTAAGGATGACGCCGTGGACCGGACACACCTATGTTGGAGAAATTGGTTGCTATAACCGTATTAGTTCGTTGTTATTTCAACTGTGACAGTTTTTTTGTGTTTTTTAAAAGCGCTGCAGCGTTTTTTATATTGCTTGTAAACTTATTGAAAGAAATTTCCAAGCCCATAGCTTCATTGCTAGTCTGTTTAAACATGTCTGACACAGATGAATCTGCTTGCTCATTATGTTTAAAGGCCAATGTGGAGCCCAATAGAAATATGTGTACCAATTGTATTGATGTTACTTTAAATAAAAGTCTGTCTTTACCGGTAAAGAGATTATCACCAGACAACGAGGGGGAAGTTATGCCGCCTAACTCTCCTCACGTGTCAGTACCTTTGCCTCCCGCTCAGGAGGTGCGTGAGATTGTGGCGCCAAGCACATCAAGGCACTTACAAATCACTTTACAAGATATGGCTAATGTTATGAAAGAAGTATTATCTAATTTGCCTGAGTTAAGAGGCAAGCGCGATAGCTCTGGGTTAAGGACAGAGCGCGCTGATGATATGAGGGCCATGTCTGACACTGCGTCACAATTTGCAGAACATGAGGACGGACAGCTTCATTCTGTGGGTGACGGATCTGATCCAGGAAGACCGGATTCAGACATTTCAAATTTTAAATTTAAGCTTGAGAACCTCCGTGTATTACTAGGGGAGGTATTAGCGGCTTTGAATGATTGCGACACGTTTGCAATCCCAGAGAAATTATGTAGGCTGGATAAATACTATGCGGTACCGGTATGTACTGACGTTTTTCCTATACCTAAAAGGCTTACAGAGATTAATAACAAGGAGTTGGATAAACCCAGTGTGCCTTTTTCCCCTCCTCCGATATTTAGAAAAATGTTCTCGATAGACGCCACCACACGAGATTTATGGCAGACGGTCCCTAAGGTGGAGGGAGCAGTTTCTACTTTAGCCAAGCGTACCACTATTCCGGTGGAGGATAGTTGTGCTTTCTCAGATCCAATGGATAAAAAATTAGGTTACCTTAAGAAAATGTTTGTTCAACAAGGTTTTATATTACAGCCCCTTGCATGCATTGCGCCCGTCACTGCTGCAGCGGCTTTCTGGTTTGAGTCTCTGGAAGAGGCTATTCGCACAGCACCATTGGATGAGACTTTGAACAAGCTTAAAGCCCTTAAGCTAGCTAATGCATTTGTTTCGGATGCCGTTGTGCATTTAACCAAACTAACGGCTAAGAACTCCGGATTCGCCATTCAGGCGCGCAGAGCGCTATGGCTTAAATCCTGGTCAGCAGATGTAACCTCTAAATCTAAATTGCTTAATATTCCTTTCAAAGGGCAAACCTTATTCGGGCCCGGCTTGAAGGAGATTATTGCTGACATTACTGGAGGTAACTCAGGACAGGGCCAAATCAAAGGCCAAACAGTCTAATTTTCGTGCCTTTCGTAATTTCAAGGCAGGAGCAGCATCAACTTCCTCCGCTCCAAAACAGGAAGGAACTGCTGCCCGTTACAGACAGGGTTGGAAAAGCAACCAGTCCTGGAACAAGGGCAAGCAGGCCAGAAAGCCTACTTCTGCCCCTAAGACAGCATGAAGAGAGGGCCCCCTATCCGGAAACGGATCCAGTGGGGGCAGACTTTCTCTCTTCGCCCAGGCTTGGGCAAGAGATGTCCAGGATCCCTGGGCGTTGGAGATTATATCTCAGGGATACCTTCTGGACTTCAAAGCTTCTCCTCCACAAGGGAGATTTCATCTTTCAAGGTTATCAGCAAACCAAATAAAGAAAGAGGCTTTTCTTCACTGTGTACAAGACCTCCTAGTAATGGGGGTGATCCACCCAGTTCCGCGGACGGAACAAGGGCAAGGATTTTACTCAAATCTGTTTGTGGTTCCCAAGAAAGAGGGAACCTTCAGACCAATCTTGGACCTAAAGATCTTAAACAAGTTCCTAAGAGTTCCATCATTCAAAATGGAGACTATTCGAACCATCCTACCCATGATCCAAGAGGGTCAGTATATGACCACAGTGGACTTAAAGGATGCCTACCTTCACATACCGATTCACAAAGATCATTATCGGTACCTAAGGTTTGCCTTTCTAGACAGGCATTACCAGTTTGTAGCTCTTCCCTTCGGGTTGGCTACGGCCCCGAGAATTTTTACAAAGGTTCTGGGCTCGCTTCTGGCGGTACTAAGACCGCGAGGCATAGCGGTGGCTCCGTACCTAGACGACATTCTGATACAAGCGTCAAGTTTTCAAAATGCAAAGTCTCATACAGAGATAGTTCTAGCATTTCTGAGGTTGCATGGGTGGAAAGTGAACATGGAAGAGAGTTCTCTGTTACCACTCACAAGGGTTCCCTTTCTAGGGACTCTTATAGATTCTGTAGAGATGAAGATTTACCTGACGGAGTCCAGGTTATCAAAAATCCTAAATGCTTGCCGTGTCCTTCATTCCATTCCAAGCCCATCAGTAGCTCAGTGCATGGAAGTAATCGGCTTAATGGTCGCGGCAATGGACATAGTGCCATTTGCGCGCCTGCATCTCAGACCGCTGCAATTATGCATGCTGAATCAGTGGAATGGGGATTACTCAGATCTGTCCCCTTTACTAAATCTGGACCAGGAGACCAGAGATTCTCTTCTCTGGTGGTTGTCTCGGATTGATCTGTCCAAGGGAATGACTTTTCGCAGACCAGATTGGACGATTGTAACAACAGATGCCAGCCTGCTAGGCTGGGGCGCAGTCTGGAATTCCCTGAAGGCTCAGGGATCATGGACTCAGGAGGAGAAACTCCTTCCAATAAACATTCTGGAATTAAGATATTCAATGCTCTTCTAGCTTGGCCTCAGTTAGCAACACTGAGGTTCATCAGATTTCAGTCGGACAACATCGCGACTGTGGCTTACATCAATCATCAAGGGGGAACCAGGAGTTCCCTAGCGATGTTAGAAGTCTCAAAGATAATTCGCTGGGCAGAGTCTCACTCTTGCCATCTGTCAGCGATCTACATCCCAGGCGTGGAGAACTGGGAGGCGGACTTTCTAAGCCACCAGACCTTTCACCCGTCGGAGTGGGAACTTCACCCGGAGGTATTTGCTCAACTGATTCTTCGTTGGGGCGAACCGGAACTGGATCTCATGGCTTCTCGCCAGATCGCCAAGCTTCCTTGTTACGGATCCAGGTCCAGGGACCCGGGAGCGGTGCTGGTAGATGCACTAGCAGCCCCTTGGCTTTTCAACATGGCTTATGTGTTCCCACCGTTTCCGTTGCTGCCTCGTCTGATTGCCAGGATCAAACAGGAGAGAGCATCGGTGATTCTGATAGCGCCTGCGTGGCCACGCAGGACCTGGTATGCAGACCTAGTGGACATGTCGTCCTGTCCACCATGGTCTCTGCCTCTGAGGCAGGACCTTCTACTTCAGGTTCTTTTCAACCATCCAAGCCTAATTTCTCGGAGGCTGACTGCATGGAGATTGAACGCTTGATTCTCTCAAAGCGTGGTTTCTCGGAGTCGGTTATTGATATATTGATACAGGCTCGGAAACCGGTTACCAGAAAAATTTACCATAAGATATGGCGTAAATATTTACATTGGTGTGAATACAAGAGTTACTCATGGAGTAAGGTTAGTATTCCTAGGATATTGTCTTTTCTACAAGAGGGTTTAGAAAAGGGTTTATCCGCTAGTTCGTTAAAGGGACAGATTTCTGCTCTGTCTATTCTTTTACACAAACGTCTGGCAGAGAATCCAGACGTTCAGGCTTTTTGTCAGGCTTTGGCTAGGATTAAGCCTGTGTTTAAAACTGTTGCTCCTCCGTGGAGCTTAAACTTGGTTCTTAAAGTTCTTCAGGGTGTTCCGTTTGAACCCCTTCATTCCATTGATATTAAGCTTTTATCTTGGAAAGTTCTGTTTTTGATGGCTATTTCCTCTCTGAGTTATCTGCCTTACATTGCGATTCTCCTTATCTGATTTTTCATTCAGACAAGGTAGTTTTGCGTACTAAACCTGGATTTTTACCTAAGGTTGTTTCTAATAGGAATATCAATCAGGAGATTGTTGTTCCATCATTATGTCCTAACCCTTCTTCAAAGAAGGAATGTCTTTTGCATAATCTGGACGTAGTCGGTGCTCTGAAGTTCTACTTACAGGCAACTAAGGATTTTCGGCAAACTTCTTCTCTGTTTGTCGTTTATTCTGGACAGAGGAGAGGTCAAAAGGCTTCGGCCGCCTCTCTCTCTTTTTGGCTTCGTAGCATAATACGTTTAGCCTATGAGACTGCTGGACAGCAGCCCCCTGAAAGAATTACAGCTCATTCCACTAGAGCTGTGGCTTCCACCTGGGCCTTTAAGAATCAGGCCTCTATTGAACAGATTTGCAAGGCTGCAACTTGGTCTTCACTTCATACCTTTTCAAAATTTTACAAATTTGACACTTTTGCTTCTTCGGAGGCTGGTTTTGGGAGAAAGGTTCTACAGGCAGTGGTTCCTTCTGTTTAATGTTCCTGCCTTGTCCCTCCCATCATCCGTGTACTTTAGCTTTGGTATTGGTATCCCATAAGTAATGGATGACCCGTGGACTGAACACACTTAACAAGAGAAAACATAATTTATGCTTACCTGATAAATTTATTTCTCTTGTAGTGTGTTCAGTCCACGGCCCGCCCTGTCTTTTTTTGAGGCAGTTCTAAATTTTAATTAAAACTCCAGTCACCACTGCACCCTATAGTTTTCTCCTTTCTCGTCTTGTTTTGGTCGAATGACTGGATATGACATGTGAGGGGTGGAGCTATATAGCAGCTCTGCTTGGGTGATCCTCTTGCAACTTCCTGTTGGGAAGGAGAATATATCCCATAAATAATGGATGACCCGTGGACTGAACACACTACAAGAGAAATAAATTTATCAGGTAAGCATAAATTATGTTTTCGTGCGATCTCACAGATGAAAGGTGAATTTGGAAAAGAGTTCCTTAGGTCCAAATACAAGGGTATTTTTCTTGGGAACCATAATAGATTCCTTATCAATGAAGATTTTTCTTACAGAAGTCAGGAAATCAAAGATATTCGATTCTTGCCTAGCGCTTCAGTCCTCTCCTCTGACATCAGTGGCTCAGTGCATGGAGGTAATCGGTCTGATGGTAGCGGCAATGGACATCATCCCGTTCGTCCGTTTCCATCTCAGACCTCTGCAGTTAAGCATGCTCAGACAGTGGAACGGAGACTATGCGGATCTGTCTCCGTGATTACAGCTGGACCAGGAGAAAAAGGAATTCTCTTCTTTGGTGGTTGTCTCAGGATCATCTCTCCCAGGGAACCTGCTTTCGCAGACCCTCTTGGGTAATTGTGACAACAGACGCCAGCCTTCTGGGATGGGGAGCAGTCTAGGGCTCTCTAAAGGCTCAGGGAACATGGACTCGGTATGGACTACCCATAAACATTCTGGTGCTAAGAGCAATCTTCAATGCTCTTCTGGCCTGGCCTCAGTTAGCCTCAGCCTGGTTCATCAGGTTCCAGTCGGAGACCATAATTTCAGTGGCTTACATCAACCATCAGGGAGGAACACGGAGTTCCTTGGCAATGACGGAGGTAGCCAAGATAATTCAGTGGGCGTAGACCCACAATTGCTGTCTGTCAGTGATCCACATCCCAGGAGTTGACATCTGGGAGGCAGACTTCCTGAGCAGGCAGACCTTTCGCCCAGGGAGTGGGAACTCCATCCGGAAGTATTTTCCAGTCTGATTCTCAAATGGGGTCAGCCGGAATTGGATCTCATGGCATCTCGGCAGAATGCCAAGCTAGCTCGGGTCATTGCTCAAATCAAGCAGGAGAGGGCGCCTGTGATCCTCATTGCACCGGCGTGGCCTCGCAGGATTTGGTATGCAGACTTGGTGGACATGTCATCTCTTCCACCTTGGAGACTTCCGTTGAGGAAGGACCTTCTACTTCAAGGACCCTTCCTTCATCCAAATCTAGTTTCTCTGAAGCTGACTGCTTGGAGATTGAACGCTTAATTTTGAGACCATGATTCAGGCTCGTAAACCTGTGACTAGGAAAATTTACCATTAAGATATGGCATAAATATCTGTATTGGTGTGAATCCAAGGGCTACTCTTGGAGTAGAGTTAGGATTCCTAGAATTCTGTCCTTTCTCCAAGAGAGTTTGGAGAAGGGTTTATCAGCAAGTTCCCTAAGGGGTAAGATTTCTGCCTTGTCTATTTTGTTACATAAACGTCTGGTGGACATCCCAGACATGCAATCGTTTTGTCAGCCCTTAGTCAGGATCAGGCCTGTTTTCAAGCCAGTTACTCCTTCCTGGAGTCTTAATTTAGTGCTTAACGGGAAACTGAAACCAATTTTTTTTCTTTTGTGATTCAGATAGAGCATGACATTTTAAGCAACTTTCTAATTTACTCCTATTATCAAATTTTCTTTATTCTCTTGGTATCTTTATTTGAAATGCAAGAATGTAAGTTTAGATGCCGGCCCATTCCTTGCTGATTGGTGGATAAATTCATCCACCAATAAAAAACTGCTGTCCAGAGTTCTTAACTAAGAAAAAAAGCTTAGATACCTTCTTTTTCAAATAAAGATAGCAAGAGAACGAAGAAAAATTGATAATAGGAGTAAATTAGAAAGTTGCTTAAAATTGCATGCTCTGTCTAAATCACAAAAGAAAAAATTTGGGTTCAGTGTCCCTTTAAGGTTCTTCAAGGGGCTCCGTTTGAGCCTATGCATTCCTTAGATATTAAGTCGTTATCTGGAAAGTTTTGTTTCTTGTTGCTATTTCATCTGCTCGTAGAGTGTCAGAGCTCTCGACATTACAGTAGGAGTCCCCTTACCTTATTTTTCATTCGGATAAGTTAGTTTTGAGTACTAAGTTAGGGTTTCTCCCTAAGGTAGTTTCAGATAGGAACATTAATCAGGAGAGTGTTGTTCTTTCCTTGTGTCCTAATCCTTCTTCTCAGAAGGAACGACTTCTAAACAAACTGGACGTGGTGCGTGCATTACAATTCTGTTCGCAGGCAACTAAGGATTTTCGTCAGTCTTCTGCTCTGTTTGTGGTATTCTCTGGGAAACGGGGCAGAAAGCTACGGCTACTTCTCTTTCTTTGTGGCTGAAGAGTATCAATCGGTTTGCCTATGAAACTGCTGGACAGCAGCCTCCTGAGAGAGTTACGGCTCATTCTACGAGGGCTGTTTCATCTTCTTGGGCATTCAAAAATGAAGCTTCTGGACGTACATGGCCTCAATCTCATAGAGCTCCGGTGCAGCCAGACTCGGAGGACAGCATAAATGGGGTGATTTCCCAACTATTCGCCATATAAAGGCATGATTCAAGGCCATAAAGAAGGGGAGATACTGGATGGCAGCATATTTACATGCTGCAGCAAAACGGACACCAGCAATTCACATTGGATGTTCCGGTCTGGTGTAAACACATCACGGCTGACGCAGCTGAAATACTTTATCCCTCTGAGTGACACTTAACGCTGGATCGGTGCTACAACATAGGAGAGTTGTGAGTAACCACTTATGGGAAACTATTTTATAAAGTAATAAATCCTCCACGCTGTATAAACCTAGAGGGGTGCTGGCCCTGGGGCCTAGGCCACAATAATCACTGCAGTGAGGGATACAAGACCACGCACTTCAGTCAATGCTGATACCACAACCTTTTATACTTTAGACCTCTCCCTACCAATATATTTATTGTTTGGACACTGTTGAATTCTATTAAAGTGCATTAAAAGGGACTGTCACTACGGCCTGTGCATTACAAGACAAACAATCATCTTGTCAGATATCAAGCTGCAGAATCAGCAAGATACAGTATTTAGCTCACAAGGCCTCTCACACACAGAATTACACGTTTTATTCTCATCCCTGGTCAGTCTACACAAAATAGGCTACATACTAATAGATAGAAACCACCTGTCCTTAGTCAGGGACTCAAATATCCAAGCCACCCCTTGGTCAGACCACTCTCAGGTAGACCTTGAACTGTCGTGGCCCAATCATCCTATCACCCAGTTTGTGTGGAGAATGGATGATTCTCTCCTTCGTTCCCCACCCACTAGGGCGTCCATAGCAAAATCCCTACTTGAATAGTTCAGCCTTAATGATACTCTGGAGGTGAGCCCGAGCACAGTCTGGAATGCTCATAAAGCAGTACTAAGGGGAGAATGCATTAAACTCTCTGCATTAAGGAAAAAAAACATATAATAAAGAGACAGTCGCTAACTGCACAGCTCTCCAATCTAGAGATCCGCCACAAAAATACTCCATCAGATGCAACTCTTTACAACCAATTGGTGAAAGTCAGGCAGGACCTTAATAAAATAGCGAATTGCCTAAGCCAATTCTATTCAAAGCTTTACAATCTTGATACCCCCAACACAATTGAGCATCTAGAACACATGCAAACCTACATAGACAAAGCAGATGTGGCCAGACTAGAGGCCTCACAGAGAGACGTATTAGAGGAACTAATATCTATAGCGGAGGTAATCGGAGCAATTCGTAACTTGCCTGCAGGGAAAGCACCTGGCCCGGACGGTTTCACAAATGCATACTACAAATCCTTTGCTAATACTTTAGCTCCACGATTAACCAAATTATTCAATACACTTGACAAGGACCATTTACTCCCACCAGAAATGTTACATGCACACATTACGGTGATCCCCAAACCCAACAAGGACCCCACAGACCCCAGTAGCTATAGGCCCATTTCCCTCCTCAACACAGACATCAAGATCCTGGACAAAATTCTAGCTAATCGAATTAATTTTTTTTTACACACCTTAATCCATGCAGATCAAGTTGGCTTTGTCCCAGGGAGAGAGGCCAGGGACAACACAATTAGAGCAACTACCCTTGCATGCTTTGCTAAACAACACAAAATCCCATCAGTCTTAATAGCCACGGATGCAGAAAAAGCATTCAATTGCATAAACTGGGAATTCCTGAGGAAGGCTTTAATAGCACAGGGATTTGGACCCAAAATGATAACACGCATTTTCAGTCTATACACCTGCCCCACAGCTCAGGTAAGAGCAAACGGGATGTTGTCAGATCCCTTCAGTATCCACAATGGCACAAGACAGGGTTGCCCCCTGTCACCCATCTTATTCATACTCTCCATGGAAGTTCTGGCTACCCTGGTAAGGTAGGACCCAGAAATCGAGGGAATCCAAATTGGGCCAAATAACTTTAAAATAGCCATGTACGCTGACGATATCCTGTTCACTATCTCAAACCCCTTATCCTCCATCCCGAAAACGATAGCACAACTAGACACATTCAGTAAATATTCAAATTTTTTGGTCAACAAACATAAATCAGAGATTTTAAATATATCCCTCTCAGCTGACACCTTAAGGTCGGTATCAGAAATATGCCCCCTGACTTTACAAAAAAAATCACTCAAATACCTAGGTATTCAATTATCGCCCAATATTACACAACTCTTTGATAAAAATTACCTGGCCCTCTCCCGCCGGATTCAGCAAGATCTTCAAGCATGGTTAGCAAAGCCGCTCACATGGTGGGGCCGCACCCAAAGTATCAAAATGACTGTCCTGCCCAGGATCTTGTACCTGTTTCAGGCTCTCCCAATCTCCATACCTAAATGGTTCACTTCTCAACTACAAAAACATATTAACTTATTTATATGGGGGAGAACCAAACCCAGAATCCACAAAGACACCATGTATAGGGCATATGAGAATGGGGGATTGGGCCTACTCTGTATAGCTAACTACCTAGACACAATAACACTACAGAGACTCCAAGGACTCCAAGGCATGGGTTCCTATTGACTCACATATACTCAGGGTACCAGACGTAGGAGCTCTGTGTTGGGTTTCCAAAGACCTCAGGCCACCTCAATGCACTGCTATAGCGACCTATCGTGGGGTATTTGAGTCTTGGGACTCGATAGTACAACTGAGAAAACACATATCTGGTATCCTCTTCCCAATACCTATTAATGCTGAACTGACGGGCGGACTAGACAAGGGCCAGCAGAGAAAGACGAAATGGGGCTACACTACCCCACTAAAAGAATTCACCACACAAGGGAGACTTAAGAGGCGTGAAGACTTGGAGATAGTAGCGGGAGGCAGGTACACAACTGGCTCAAGTACTCACAACTAGACCATTTCATTGTCACGTCCCCACACAAACAAGACTTCCTTAGGGAGCTCACGCCATTCAAAAAGTATTGTACTACAGCAGGCACTGAGAGACACTCTCTATCATTAGCCAGGAAAATCATACAAGCAGACCACACGCTCCAACTTCCCTCATATACACAAAAATGGCAGTTAGATTTGGATATAGTAATCTCAATAGAAGAATGGCAACCTCCCCTCAATCGCTAGAGCTAAACTTCAAAGTCCTGATGAGGTGGTACCTCACACCTTCTAGGCTGCACTCATTCTACTCCAATGTGACAAACAGATGCTGGAGGGGATGCACTGATAGGGGTGGCTGCCTCAATATGTGGTGGGAGTGTAATAAAATATTACGTTTCTGGCATGGGGTTGAGAGACACCTTCGAGTTTTACTGTCTAATGACTTTTTTCTGACGCCTCGTATAGCATTATTAAATGACCTCCCAAACCTCTCTTGCAGACTCAAACTTACTCTTCTCCAGATAGGCATGACAGGGGCTAAGGCCTTGATAGCCCTTCATTGGAAAACCGTGTACACCCCAAACATCTCTGACTGGTCAGATAAAATAGCGGACCTGCTGATGTTAGAGGAATATGGTTATACCAAAAGGAAAAAATTGAATTTCTTTGCCGAAGTTTGCTTCTTATGGGAAAATTGACCCCTACAGTGTTAGGAAAACCAAGACAGACACAATAAATACCTACTGATTTCCTAAGCGTTTTCCCCCCTACAACGACTTAAGTCGAACCACAACATGACTGGTGATCGGACGACAACATGACAGTGGACATCAACAACATTAAAACACATTTGCCTACAATACTCCTCGGTATTGGCAGTTCCAAGACGCCACACTAACCTCACACACAACTAGTAGACCCTATATACCTCGGCTGCCGATAACCCGACTCACCCTGGGGTCGCCCCGGCACGGTGGGGGCCTCTTCTCAGAGCTGAACTTCCTCTTTTCCTTTCTTTTCCCTTTTTTTCTTACTCCTTATTTCACCCTTCTTCTTTTTATTTATTTATTTTTTTTTTTTTATTCTCTTTCACAATGGTTGTTATACTGTTTTGTAATGATCGCGGACTCATATGATTGTTTCCCCTACGTGGGATGGATATTATTCCACATCACTCAACTGGTGTCTGTACATGATTATTGCTAAAGTGTTATAAATTACTTGGTTGTTAAGTTATGACAAATATAAATAAAACACTAAAAAAAAAAAAAAAAAATGAGGCTTCTGTGGAACAGATTTGCAAGGCTGCAACTTGGTCCTCTCTTCACACTTTTTCAAAATTCTATAAATTTGACACTTTTGCCTCGGCTGAGGCCTCTTTTGAGAGAAAGGTTCTTAAAGCAGTGGTCTTTTCCGTTTAGGTTCCCTGTCTTGTCCCTCCCTTATCGTCTGTGTACTCTAGCTTGGGTATTGATTCCCAATAGTAATTTGAAGATCCTTGTCATTAGAAAGAAAACAAAATTTAGGGAACTTCCGGGCAGCGGCCAGGTCTAGTCGCACAACTGCATACTGCTCCAGCATTTCTACCCTTTCTTTATGATATCCTGTTTTAGCCAACGCATCCTTGTGTTATTTAACTGGATCTATGATCTACTACAGAACCTGCTTCTGATGAACCTAATTTTACAGAAATAGCTGCAGGTATCAGTGCCCGGAGCAATACGTGAGGTTTTGGCCTTTCTTAAACCCCCCGGCAAGGCATCTCCTGGCCTTGTCGTTAGGCAGCACTCAGTGCTGATTCTTTCTCTATTACCTCAAGCGGGCTCGCCTGCAGTTACAGAGCAGAGACCAGCATGGACTGTACTACTGACATTTTGAAGGAGCTGAGCCATATATTAACGTATCACCATGCTGCACTTGAACAAACCCTGTATATGGCATTCCACCCCAAGTCTATGTATCCTTCTCAATTAGCTCTACAATTTGAGCCTGCTGTCGCAGATTGCAAGGGCGGCGGCACTACGGAGCTCCAGAGCCGTTCAATCATCCGGAGCTGCTGCAAGGGAGAAACGGATCCCATCAACATACTACCTGAACAGAATGACCGTGAGGTCACTATCTACATGCGGATCACTAAAAATAACGCCAATCTGCCTCAGCATGGTTTCGCATCTCGTCAGGCAGCTGAGAAACCATGTGGGAGATCTCTTGCTGAAGATCTTACTTGGGGCTTTGGAGAGTCGCAGTCAAAAGTGGTTCCGTTCGCAACGATCTGGCTCTCAGGAGATTCTCTATTTCTGCTGCAATTTCACTGGGACCCAGGATACGCATGTAAGGCACTGGGAAACTTTTGTTCATTGTTGCCCACGGGAGTGGGATAGCTGGACAATATCGCCCACGAATCCCCTTGGCTGTCACTAGAATTATACTTAGACTGTCCCCAACTAATTTTAATGTGCAACAATAGGTTGTATACTTCCCAGTTAACTCTTACAGCTGAATACTTTAAGCATTATCTTTTATTTTAAATTTTTTCTTACTTTAAGTATAGATTTGGGTATGTTTTCTGTGTGGTACAAGCTGAGTTTTGATAATAATATTGCAGGCTACTTTATTTGGTCATAACTATGAATATTGTCTTCTCTAGACTGCTATGCTACAGATTATAGCTAGATTTCGCTAACTACATGTAACCTCTAGTTTCACTGTACTGTGTTGAATGTGCAACAATGGGTTGTATACCTTCTAGTTAACTCTTACAGCTGAATATTTTTTTATGTGAACATCACTCTTCTAATTTCTAGTCTTGATAGGTGCATGAAATTGACAGCATCCTAGAATTACTACTGGACAACATGGGGATGTTATTGCTGTAGTCTCAATTTAGCCAAGTTCTGGTACACAATATATGTATAATTACTTAAGAAACCCATGACTCACTTTTAATGTCTACCCCATGAGGACACCTCCTCTGTCAGGAATCTTTAATACTTTATTGGTGTCTCCTGGAGTGTGTCCCTGCATTTAGTGCCGCTCAACTTTTATATTCTTTTAACATTTGTAATAACAAACTTGTACAGCCGCCCTCACATTTATGCCCCAAGAATATATGTTAGCCTTTTAGCTTTATTTATACCTATAGTGATATGGGTGAGTTCTGTGAACAGATGCCTCGCTGCCAGCGGCCGGGGCGGCGCAGTGTCTACTTTGTATGTATACAGAGCTTTTTATTAGAGCCTCAGACTTTGCCCTATTCCCTAGCTAAACTAAACCTATACCCACTTAGGCTACCCATTCTCCTTCTAAATGGTTCAAGATTGGGGCTACTGTTTCCCCTATAGCCGATACTCTGCTGTGGCATTTTTATAGGACCTATATAACTCTCCCCTATATATAAGCATTTATATTCTATATAGATATACTCACTAACGTGAGCGCAGCTCCTTCATATATTATATATTAAGTATTAAGTTTTATACAGCTGTTTTCTTGGTGCACTGCAGATAGAGCCCTATCTATAATTTGACATATAGGTATCATTATTTCCTGTGAATTACCGTATTTCCTTTCTTTAAACATATAACAAAATAATAAAATAAAACTTTGAGGTCCAAACAATGAGATCCACAAGTGGTCTCCTCTTTTCCAATTAGTCTTCTGTCAATGTCATCACCCTATAAAGGGGGAGGACCAAGAGTGACCTCTTGATCAGCATAGAAGGCTTAGATAGGTATTGGCATGTGCTTTTTTTATATATAGTTTTTCTTCTTTTTCTATAGCAACTGTTCCTTGTCAGAGTTTTATATTACACAGATAGACATTATTCGCTGCCTGTAAACTGTTACTCTGAAAATTTTATTATGCCTTTGGATATAGCAGACATTACTTATATATACCTATTTACTATGTAATCTATGTGATGTACTTGGCTGTATGTCCTTTTCTTTTGTAATCTATCTCATGCACTCTGATATGGCGGACATTGTTAATAGCATATGTTTTTTTTTATTTCTTTTAATATGTAATTTGTGTGAAGTGCTTTTTGGAACACTAACATGTCATGCCATACTCCTATATTTGTATGCCAAAACGTTGACCTCAATAAAAATAATAAATAAAAAAAAAAGAAAACAAAATTTATGCTTACCTGATAAATGTGTTTTCTTTCTTGACACGATGAGTTCACAGCCCGCTCTGTTCTTTTTGGACAGGGTTTGTTGGTATATTATAAACTTCAGACACCTCTGCACCTTGTTGCTTCCTTTCTCTCCTTTGCTTCGGTCGAATGACTGGGGTTGGATGGAAGGGAGGTGATATTTAACAGCTTTGCTGTGGTGCTCTTTGCCTCCTCCTGCTGGGCAGGAGTGATATTCCCAATAGTAATTAGATGATCTGTGGACTCATCGTGTCAAGAAAGAAATACATTTATCAGGTAAGCATACATTTTGTTTTTTTCTGCTGCGCTATTTTGAACCTTTTTGTCTATAGAAAAGTACCTTATGCCCATTGTTAAATATGGTGATGGCTCTTAAATGTTTTGGGTCTGTTTATCTGCCAGAGAACCTGGACATTTTGTTAGGATACATGGCATAATGGACTCTATCAAATATCAACAGCTATTAAATGAACACCGCCTCTGCCAGAAAGTTTAAAATGGGCTGTGGTTGGATCTTCCAGCAGGACAATGATCCAAAACATCAGAATTAACACACAGATGGTTTACTGACTACAAAATTAAGGTCCTGACATGGTCATCCCAGTCCCCTGACTTAAATCCAATAAAAAAATCTGTGGGGTGAACTGAAGAGGAGAGTCCACCTGCGTCGACCTCGAAATTAGAAGGATATGGAAAGATTCTGTATGGAGGAATGATCTCAGATTCTTTGCCATGTATTCTCCAACCTGATCAGGCATTATAGGAGAAGACTCAGAGCTGTTATCTTGGCAAAGGGAGGTAGCACAAAGTATTGACTTAAAGTGAAGGTAAAGATTATTAAATTTGAATATATCAATTAATTATTTCACCATAGAATAAGCTAATCGCTAACTTTATTTTATATATATATTTTTATTTTTCTTGTATTTAAATCTATATATTTCCCTACCGTTTCAAAGATATCTCTTCCCAACCTCTATTTCCGTATAATAGGTGCTGTGACGTATAGAGCGGTCCCACCCGCTCTATACGTAATATCAGAAGCGTGAACATTCTAAATGCGCATGCGCAAATTGATATAGCAATCACAAATGCGCATGCGATAGTCGGCGAAACAGAGGAAACAAACGGGAGCGCGCTTCTACTTAGAGATGAAGACATTTTAGCGCATGAGCATAGCATCAAGTAGGCGGATGACGTGGGGTCACGGCCGCCTAACGGCCAGATTTTCAACTGGCTGATATAAAAACGTGACCAGGAGATAAAAATTTTTAAAAAAACGGGTTGATTTTGCGGAGCTGAAAAAGGGGAATTAAAACCAAGATTACTGAATTTATAATATATATTTTAAAAAATCATCAATGAAACTCCTATTTATTTCTATCAAAGAAATAGATTGTGGACCAGCGTCAAGGTAACTTTACCTTCACTTTAAAGCGTTCAAATAATTGCCTCCACACATATATTTAACAAAGATTGTTTTTTATTGGATAAACCTGTGTTGTGTTTGCAATTGTTTGATATCCATGAGAGCAGAATATTTTTTTAACAAAAGATCAAAAAGTTAAACAAAGACAATTTTTCCCAGCCTTCTTTGCTCATATTTACCAAGGGTGCCAATATTAGTGGAGGGCACTGTAGATAATGTTTCTGTTCTTCCTTTGTTTATAATGTACAAAGGAGTAGTACAGATTTATGCAGGATTTGAATATTTGGTGCGCTCGACAATTGCTGCAGTTGTGGCAACAAGGTCTCCATCAAATAAGCGGAAGATAATTTGGTATGTAACTCATTTTACTTTTAATATCTTAACGGATCAGTCCACTTAAGGATGCTTCTCAGATTTGTCTTCTAAGTGAATAGATTGTTTCTAATGATCAGGCATTTAATACAGAGCAAGTTTCTGAGTCTACTGCATTATGTTTAAGATTGTACATCTTGGCTCTTTTATGAGAAAAGTTTTAAGCATTTTAGGTGTCCAATACCCTAAATCAGCTAAAGTAAAAGCTATCAAATAATTTGTTTTGGTTTTATCTACTTCTCCTAAACCTCTAAATGTATTATCTGTTCCTGAGGCCATTTTGGAATTTATTTCCTTGGAAAAGGCCACGCCAGGATTTTGCTTTACTCAATTTTTCTATGTTTTTAAAATATGCTCCCTTTTGTTAGTCTCTTTTGTAGAGCTTTGGAAATCTTTTCTAAGGTGGACATTTTGATTATTATTTTAGCCAAATGTTTACTATTCTCCCTGAGGCTAGTTAATTTTTTTTAGGACCCTATGGATAAGAAGTTTGTCTCTCTTTGGAAAGGCTTTGCTTTTCTACAACCAGGTTTCCTATTTTGAACAGCTGTGACTTTGCAGTGGTGATCTCTGTCTATTTACTTTGATGTGAAAATATGTCTGATAAAAAAAAAGAATAAAAAAATTCAAAATTCAAATTACTTCTTTGACAAGATAACTTTAGTTATTATTTGTATTAATTCTAAAATATGACTTTCTCCAACATTGGTGTGTCCGGTCCACGGCGTCATCCATAACTTGTGGGAATATTCTCTTCCCCAACAGGAAATGGCAAAGAGCACAGCAAAAGCTGTCCATATAGTCCCTCCTAGGCTCCGCCCACCCCAGTCATTCTCTTTGCCGTTGCACAGGCAACATCTCCACGGAGATGGTGAAGAGTATGTAATGATTAGTTGTAGTTTTTTATTCTACTATCAAGAGTTTGTTATTTTAAAATAGTGCTGGTATGTACTATTTACTCTGAAACAGAAAAAGATGAAGAGTTCTGTTTGTGAGAGGAATATGATTTTAGCAGCAGTAACTAAAATCGTTTGCTGTTTCCACATAGGACTGTTGAGATGAAATAACTTCAGTTGGGGGAAACAGTTAGCAGACTTTTCTGCTTAAGGTATGACTAGATATTTTTCTAACAAGACTGTGTAATGCTGGAAGGCTGTCATTCCCCTCATGGGGACCGGTAAGCCATTTTCTTAATCAAACAGAATAAAGGGCTTAATGTGGGCTATAAAACTGGTAGACATTTTTATGGGCAAGATCGATTGCTTTATTTGGGCTTTTTATAAAGATTGATGTTGATATTCACACTTATAAAATTTGGGGAACGTTTTTTTTAACGTCAGGCACTGGTTTGGACACCTTTTCAGTCAGGAAGGGCCTTCCCTGTAGTAGGCTGAGCCTCATTTTCGCGCCATTACTGCGCAGTTTCTTTTGAGAGCAGGACATGCAGCTGCATGTGTGTGGGTCTGAAAGTATTTGAAAAGGTTCCTAGAAGGCTTCATTTGGTATCGTATACCCCCTGGGTTTGGTAAAGTCGCAGCAAAGGCTGTAGCTGGGACTGTAGAGGGGTTAAAATTTTAACCGGCTCCGGTTTCTTCATTTTAAGGGTTAAAGGTCTCAAATTTGGGGTGCAATGCTTTGAATGCTTTAAGACACTGTGGTGAAATGGTTAAATTTGAACAATTCCTTCATAGTTTTTCACATATTCAGTAATAAAGTGTGCACTGTTTAAAATTTAAAGAGACAGTAACGGTTTTGTTTAAAAACGGTTTTTGTACTTTATTGACAAGTTTAAGCCTGTTTAACATGTCTGTGCCTTCAGATAAGCTATGTTCTGTATGTATGGAAGCCAATGTGTCTCCCCCTTCAAAATTGTGTGATAATTGTGCCATAGCGTCCAAACAAAGTAAGGACAGTACTGCCACAGATGGTAAAGTTGCCCAAGATGATTCATCAGATGAAGGGAGTAGACATAGTTCTACATCATCTCCTTCTGTGTCTACACCACGCAGGAGGCCCCTAGTACTTCTAGCGCGCCAATGCTTATTACTATGCAACAATTGACGGCAGTAATGGATAACTCCATAGCAAATATTTTATCCAAAATCCCTGCATATCAGAGAAAGCGCGATTGCTCTGTCCTATCCTCACACCAATCTGAAGGGGCCGTGAGGGAGGTTTTGTCAGATGGGGAAATTTCAGATTCAGGTAGAATTTCTCAACAGGCAGAACCTGATGTTGTGACATTTACATTTAAATTAGAGCATCTCCGCGCACTGCTTAAGGAGGTGCTATCTACTCTGGATGATTGTGACAACCTGGTCATTCCAGAAAAATTGTGCAAGATGGACAAGTTCCTAGAGGTTCCGGTGCACCCCGACGCTTTTCCTATACCCAAGCGGGTGGCGGACATAGTGAATAAGGAGTGGGAGAAGCCCGGCATACCTTTTGTTCCCCCTCCTATATTTAAGAAATTATTTCCTATGGTCGACCCCAGAAAGGACTTATGGCAGACAGTCCCTAAGGTCGAGGGGGCAGTTTCTACACTAGCCAAGCGCACTACTATTCCTATCGAGGATAATTGTGCTTTCAAAGATCCTATGGAAAAAAAATTGGAGGGTTTGCTTAAAAAGATTTTTGTACAGCAAGGTTACCTCCTGCAACCTATTTCGTGCATTATTCCTGTCACTACAGCAGAGTGGTTCTGGTTCGAAGAACTAGAAAAGTCGCTCAGTAGAGAGACTCCTTATGAGGAGGTTATGGACAGGGTTAACGCACTTAAGTTAGCTAATTCCTTTATTTTAGATGCCGCTTTGCAGTTAGCTAGATTAGCGGCAAAAAATTCTGGGTTTGCAATTGTGGCGCGCAGAGCGCTCTGGCTAAAGTCTTGGTCAGCGGATGTATCTTCCAAGACAAAATTGCTTAATATCCCTTTCAAGGGTAAAACTCTTTTTGGGCCAGAATTGAAAGAGATTATCTCAGACGTCACTGGGGGTAAGGGACACGCCCTCCCACAAGATAGGCCTTTCAAGGCCAAGAATAAGTCTAATTTTCGTTCCTTTCGCAATTTCAGGAACGGACCGGCCTCCAACTCTGCAGCCTCTAGACAAGAGGGTAATGCTTCGCAAACCAAACCAGCTTGGAAACCGATGCAAGGCTGGAACAAGGGTAAGCAGGCCAAGAAACCTGCTGCTGCTAACAAGACAGCATGAAGGAGTAGCCCCCAATCCGGGACCGGATCTAGTAGGGGGCAGACTCTCTCTCTTCGCTCAGGCTTGGGCAAGAGATGTTCAGGATCCCTGGGCACTAGAAATAGTTTCTCAGGGTTATCTTCTGGAATTCAAGGAACTACCCCCAAGGGGAAGGTTCCACATGTCTCGCTTATCCTCAAACCAAATAAAGAGACAGGCATTCTTACATTGTGTAGAAGACCTGTTAAAAATGGGAGTGATACACCCAGTTCCAACCGTGGAACAAGGAATGGGGTTTTACTCAAATCTGTTTGTGGTTCCCAAAAAAGAGGGAACTTTCAGACCAATTCTGGATTTAAAGATCCTAAACAAATTTCTCAAAGTGCCATCGTTCAAAATGGAAACCATTCGAACGATTTTACCTACAATCCAGGAGGGTCAATTTATGACTACCGTGGATCTAAAGGATGCGTATCTACATATTCCTATCCACAAAGATCATCATCAGTTCCTAAGGTTCGCCTTTCTGGACAAACATTACCAGTTTGTGGCTCTCCCATTCGGGCTAGCCACTGCTCCAAGGATTTTCACAAAGGTACTCGGGTCCCTTCTAGCGGTTCTAAGACCAAGGGGCATTGCAGTGGCACCTTACTTGGACGACATTCTGATACAAGCGTCGTCTCTTTCAAAGGCAAAGGCTCACACAGACATCGTTCTGGCCTTTCTCAGATCTCACGGATGGAAAGTGAACATAGAAAAAAGTTCCCTGTCTCCGTCGACAAGAGTTCCTTTCTTGGGGACAATAATAGATTCTTTAGAAATGAAGATTTTCCTGACAGATGTCAGAAAGTCGAAACTTCTAAACGCTTGTCAAGTTCTTCACTCTGTTCCACGACCTTCCATAGCTCAGTGCATGGAAGTAGTAGGGTTGATGGTTGCAGCGATGGATATAGTTCCGTTTGCGCGAATTCATCTAAGACCATTACAACTGTGCATGCTGAAACAGTGGAATGGGGACTATACAGACTTGTCTCCAGTGATTCAAGTAGATCAGAAGACCAGAGACTCACTCCGTTGGTGGCTAACCCAGGATCACCTGTCCCAGGGAATGAGCTTCCGCAGACCAGAGTGGGTCATCGTCACGACCGACGCCAGTCTAGTGGGCTGGGGCGCGGTCTGGGACTCCCTGAAAGCTCAGGGGCTATGGTCTCGGGAAGAGTCTCTTCTCCTGATAAACATTCTGGAACTGAGAGCGATATTCAATACTCTCAGGGCTTGGCCTCAACTAGCAAAGGCCAGATTCATAAGATTCCAATCAGACAACATGACGACTGTTGCTTACATCAACCATCAGGGGGGAACAAGGAGTTCCCTGGCGATGAGAGAAGTGACCAAAATCATAAAATGGGCGGAGGATCACTCCTGCCACCTATCTGCGATCCACATCCCAGGAGTGGAAAACTGGGAGGCGGATTTTCTGAGTCGTCAGACATTCCATCCGGGGGAGTGGGAACTCCACCCGGAGATATTTGCCCAGTTGACTCAATTATTTAAAGATCCTAACATGGATCTGATGGCGTCTCGTCAGAACTTCAAGGTTCCTTGCTACGGGTCCAGATCCAGGGATCCCAAGGCGACTCTAGTGGATGCATTAGTAGCGCCTTGGACCTTCAACCTAGCTTATGTGTTTCCACCGTTTCCTCTCATTCCCAGGCTGGTAGCCAGGATCAAGCAGGAGAGGGCCTCGGTGATCTTGATAGCTCCTGCGTGGCCACGCAGGACTTGGTATGCAGACCTGGTGAATATGTCATCGGCTCCACCATGGAAGCTACCTTTGAGACAGGATCTTCTAGTACAGGGTCCATTCGAACATCCAAATCTAGTTTCCCTCCAGCTAACGGCTTGGAAATTGAACGCTTGATTTTATCTAAGCGTGGGTTTTCGGATTCTGTAATAGATACTCTGGTACAAGCCAGAAAACCTGTAACTAGAAAAATTTACCATAAAATATGGAAAAGATATATCTGTTGGTGTGAATCCAAGGGATTCTCATGGAGTAAGATCAAAATTCCTAGGATCCTTTCCTTTCTCCAAGAAGGTTTGGATAAAGGATTGTCAGCGAGTTCTCTAAAGGGACAGATTTCTGCTTTATCTGTCTTGTTACACAAACGACTGGCAGCTGTGCCTGATGTTCAAGCTTTTGTTCAGGCTTTGTTCAGGATCAAGCCTGTTTACAGACCTTTGACTCCTCCCTGGAGTCTGAATTTAGTTCTTTCAGTTCTTCAAGGGGTTCCGTTTGAACCTCTACATTCCATAGATATCAAGATGTTATCTTGGAAAGTTCTGTTTTTGGTTGCTATTTCTTCTGCTAGAAGAGTTTCTGAGTTATCTGCTTTGCAGTGTAATCCGCCCTATCTGGTGTTCCATTCAGATAAGGTTGTTTTGCGTACTAAACCTGGTTTCCTTCCAAAGTTTGTTTCCAACAAGAATATTAACCAGGAAATAGTTGTGCCTTCTTTGTGTCTGAATCCAGTTTCAAAGAAGGAACGTTTGTTACACAATTTAGATGTAGTTCGTGCTTTAAAGTTCTATTTAGAAGCAACAAAGGATTTCAGACAAACGTCTTCTCTGTTTGTCGTTTATTCTGGCAAGAGGAGAGGTCAAAAAGCTACTGCTACCTCTCTTTCCTTTTGGCTGAAAAGCATCATCCGATTGGCTTACGAGACTGCCGGACGGCAGCCTCCTGAACGCATCGCAGCTCACTCTACTAGGGTTGTGGCTTCCACATGGGCCTTCAAGAACGAGGCTTCTATTGATCAGATATGTAAGGCAGCGACTTGGTCTTCCCTGCACACTTTTGCCAAATTCTACAAATTTGATACTTTTGCTTCTTCGGAGGCTATTTTTGGGAGAAAGGTTTTGCAAGCCGTGGTGCCTTCTGTTTAGGTAACCTGATTGGCTCCCTCCCTTCATCCGTGTCCTAAAGCTTTGGTATTGGCTCCCACAAGTTATGGATGACGCTGTGGACCGGACACACCAATGTTGGAGAAAACAGAATTTATGCTTACCTGATAAATTACTTTCTCCAACGGTGTGTCCGGTCCACGGCCCGCCCTGGTTTTTTAATCAGGTTTGATGAATTTCTTTCTTTAACTAAAGTCACCACGGCACCTTATGGTTTCTCCTGTTTTTTCTCCTGTCCGTCGGTCGAATGACTGGGTTGGGCGGAGCCTAGGAGGGACTATATGGACAGCTTTTGCTGTGCTCTTTGCCATTTCCTGTTGGGGAAGAGAATATTCCCACAAGTTATGGATGACGCCGTGGACCGGACACACCGTTGGAAAAAGTAATTTATCAGGTAAGCATAAATTCTGTTTTTGCAGTCCACCCAGAAGAGCTCTGTGTCGCAGTTCATGATCTGCAGAAATGGTCCTACTACTGGGACTGGAAGACATGGTAGCTTTCTTCCACAAGACAAGAAGTCTTAAGGAAAATATTGATTTAATTGCCATTTTCTTCCTAAGATAGGGAGAGTCCATGACTTCATTCCTTACTGTTGGGAAATACAACACCTGGCCACCAGCAGGTGGCAAAGACACCCCAGCCAAAGGCTTAAATATCCCTCCCACTCATTACCCCAGTCATTTATCTTTTGTCACGTTAGGAGGTGGCAAAGAAGTGTCACAAGATTCGGAGAGTTCTGAAAAAGGGTATCTGCCCTTCGAGATAGGACTGGAGTTTTAAGTAGTCATGTCAACCTCTCAGTGAGAGTATTGATAAAAGTTAGAGCCTGGAGATGCAGGGAACGTTTTTCTGCTAAACCATCCAGACTACCGCTAACAGCTCCTAAGCAATCAGAGTTTCACTGCCTGCTTTCTCTCACTCAAGTCCATGTCTAGAGCGTTGCTATAAGACTGTCACGCTTGAGAGGCTGTGTTCTGTTCCACAGCATAGATCCTGGAGGTAAGATCGTTTCAATCACAGTGTGGCTCCTTTATACCTTGATAGGATCCAGGGTTAATATCCTCTGAAGGGGGTTTATTGAACAGTTGGGGCTAATTAATCAATGTATTAATTATTTACATGCTGCTTTGTGTGATTTTTTTTTCCTGGGCTGGTAGACTGTGTGTTTTTGGCTGGAACAAACAGTTTTCACTTTTAAGTTTCACTTTTGTTTTTGAAAGTGTTGCACAGCTCCTATTACTTGCTGTACTTGTAATAACAGGGGAAGTACTGTCTTGCACTCCATGTGACCGGTTGTGGTCAATGTTCATTTCCTCCATTCCGGCTGAGACTTGAACCTGAGTAGAGCGTTTCCTCTGTTAACTGTCTGGGTGTAGAATGTGGTGAGTGCCCCAGCCACAGAGTATAAAGGTGCAGTTTTCTTCTTTGGGTATAACCTGAGCTATGGAGGACTCTGACATGTTAGAAGGTACTCCTTCTGTACTAAATTATACCTGTTTATATTGTGAGGAGGCCATGGTTTTCCCGCCCACTCAATTATGTTCCACATGCCTTAACACCGTTATAAAGTCTAAGAAGGGAGACAAGCCTGCTAAGGCTCTTAGTCCCTCTGAGCCGTCTACCTCTCAGGATTCAGCGTCCCATGAGATTACTACCTTTGCTACATTATCCACTCCACATGCAGTTCCCCATAGCACATCTAATCCTCCATCCGGAGGGGACCTTCTTCCTGCTGACTTTGCCACGAAGTTACAAACGGCGGTGTCCATCGGTCCTCAGTGCATTACCTCGCTCTAAGAAACGCAAGAGAAAGGTTAAACATAGCTCTCCTGATCCAAAGTCATCTAACTACGGATTTAGCCATTATGTCCCAGTTATCTGATGATGAGTTAACCTCTGTAGCTTCAGAGGGTGATTTTTTTGTGTCTGAGTCCTTAGCGTCTAAGCCTCCTGATGCAAAGGAACCGTCCTTTAGATTTAAAATTGAGCACTTGCATTTCTGTCTACGTTAGAGGTTCCAGAGGCCGCGCTGCCTGAAGAACCTATGATACCTAAATTAGAGTTTATGAAGACAGGAAAGTTCCTTTGACTTTTCTTGTGCCGGTTAAGATGGCGAACATTATTAAGTATGAATGGGAAAGAATTGGTTCTTTTCCCCCTCGTCTACTTTTAAAAAGTTGTTTTCGGTTCCGGACTCTCAACTGGATTTGTGGGGCTCCATTCCTAAGGTGGATGGTGCTATCTCAAAGCTTGCTAAACATACTACTATACCTCTTGAGGATAGTTCTTCGTTCAGAGAGCCGATAGATAAGAAAATGGAAACCTTTCTTATTAAGATGTTTCAACATACAGGATTTTTGTTTCAACCGGCGGCTGCAGTTGCTGCGGTTGCCGGAACAGCTACCTACTGGTGCAACTCTTTATCGGAACTCATTGAGGTGGAGTCTCCCCTCGAGGATATTCAAGACATAATTAAAGCTCTGAGAATTGCTAATTCTTTTATCTGTGATGCGAAAATGCTAATTATTCGCCTAAATGCAAAGGCCTTTGGCTTTGCGGTCCTAGCCCGCCGGGCACTCTGGTTGAAGTCTTGGTCTGCATATATGACTTATAAGTCTAGACTCCTTTCTCTTCCCTTCAAGGGAACGTGCCTTCCTACAGCAAGATAAGAAGAACAAGTCTAAGGGACGACAATCTTCTAATTTTCGTTCATTTCATTCTGACAAATTCCAACGACAACAATCCTCCTCCAAGCCGGAGCAACCCAAGAGTACTTGGTAGCCAGCTCAGCCCTGTAATAAATCAAAGCAGAATAAGAAGCCCGCCGAAAACTAATCGTCATGAAGTGGTAGCCCCGATCCGGGATCTGATTGTGTAGGGGGCAGACTCTCTCTTTTTTCAGATGCCTGGTTCAAGGAAGTACAGGATTCGTGGGTTCTGGAGGTGGTATCTCAGGGATACAAGATAGGCTTCAAATATCATCCGCCAAGGGGCAGATTCCTTCTCTCGAATCTGTCTACCAGACCAGAAAAGAGGGATGCCTTTCTAGGGTGCGTTCGAGATCTATCCTCCTTAGGAGTTGTTGTCTCGGTGCCTATCCAAAAATGAGGTTTGGGGTTTTATTCAAACCTTTTTCTGGTCCCAAAGAAGGAGAGGACTTTCCGCCCAATTTTTGACCTAAAGTGCTTAAACAAATTTCTCAGTGTCCCTTTCTTCAAGATGGTGACAATAAAGTCCATCCTTCCTTTAATTCAGGAAGGCCAGTTGATGAACACTTTAGATCTGAAGGACACTTACCTTCATGTTCCAATCCACAGGGAAAACTTTCAGTTCCTGAGGTTTGCATTCCTGGACCAGCACTTCCAGTTCATTGCCCTTCCGTTTGGCCTAGCTACTGCTTCAATAATCTTTACGAAGATTCTGGGGGCTCTTCTAGCCATTGCCAGAACTCGGGGTATTGCAGTAGCCCCATACTTGGACAATATTCTGGTGCAAGTACCATCCTTTCGTCTTGTGGAAGAATTCTCGGAGACCCTTCTCAGTCTTCTTCAATCACATGGATTTAAGATAAACTTGGAAAAGAGTTCTCTTATCCCAAGTACCAGGCTGAAATTCCTGGGTACTATAATAGACTCCATATCCATGAGAATATTTCTAACAGATCAGAGACGTTGCAAGCTAATTTCTGCATGTCTTGACCTCCTTGAGTCCCTCTGTGGCTTAGTGTATGGAGATTGGTCTCATGGTGTCCTGCATGGACATCATTCCTTTTGCCAGGTTCCGTCTTAGACCTTTGCAAAGTGCATGTTGACGCTGTGGAACGACGATCATTTAAATTTGTCTCAACAGATTGTATTAGACAGCCGGTCGAGAGAATCACTCTCTTGGTGGCTCTGTCTAGATCATCTGTAGGGACATGCTTCTTAAGACCATCCTGGAAGATTGTGACTACGGACGCAAGCCTATCCGGATGGGGAGTTGTTTGGGGTGCCAGGAAGGCACAGGGGTTGTGAACTCAGGAGGAGTCCTCCCTCCCGATCAATATTTTGGAACTACGGGCAATCTGCAAGGCCTTGAAGGTCACTTCTGGGTTTGTCCCAGTTTATCAGATTCCAATCAGACAATATAACCTCAGTGGCTTACATCAACCATCAGGGGGGAAAGAGAAGCTCCTTGGCGATGAACGAAGTATGTCAGATTCTGGAGTGGGCGGAGGCCCACAGCTGTTGGATGTCAGCGATCCCCATTCCGGGTGTGGACAACTGGGAGGCAGATTTTCTAAACAGGCATAGATAGATCTCATGGCGTCCCATCTCAATACCAAGCTACCCAGGTACGGGTCGAGGTTGATGTATCCCCAAGCGGATCTAATAGATGCACTAGCAGTTCCCTGGAGGTTCAAACTCGTATATCTTTTTCCTCCATTACCGCTTCTTCCTCGAGTGGTGGCCGCATCAAGCAGAACCGGGTATCAGTTGTGTCAGATCGCACAATTAATCAGGAAATTGTGGTTCCTTCCTTGTGTCCTAATCCTTCTTCATGGAAGGAAAGCTTACTTCACAATTTGGATGTGGTTCGCGCCTTGAAGTTCTATCTTCAGGCTACTAAGGAGTTTAGATAATCTTCCTCTTTGTTTGTTGTCTATTCTGGGAAGCGTAAGGGGCAGAAGGCTACCTCGACTTCCCTATCTTTTTGGTTACGGAGTGTCATCCGCTTAGCTGACGAGACAGCGTCCTGAGAGGATAACAGCTCATTGCACTAGAGCAGTGGCTTCCTCTTTGGCCTTTAAGAAGGAGGCTACCTGGTCCTCCTTACATACTTTTTCAAAATTTTACAAGTTTGATGTTGTTGCTTTGGCTGAAGCAGCTTTCGGGAGAAAAGTTTTGCAGGCTGTGGTGCCCTTTAGAATAGGGTCCACCTCTTTCTTTTTGTTCCCTCCCGTTATTCATTCAGTGTAATCTGGAGCTTGGGTACAGTTTTCCCAACAGTAAGGAATGAAGTCGTGGACTCTCCCTATCTTAGGAAGAAAAACATAATTTATCCTTCCGGATAGGGAGAGTGCACGGCCCCCGCTCGTTTTTTCTTGTCTATGGGCGGTCCCCTATTATTTATTTTATTCTTCTGGTACCATTTATACCCTAATGTTTCTCCTACTTTTCCTTGTTCCCTCGGCAGAATGACTGGGGTAATGAGGAAGTGGAAGGGATATTTAAGCCTTTGGCTGGGGTGTCTTTGCCTCCTCCTGTTGGCCAGCTGTTGTATTTTTCAACAGTAAGGAATGAAGCTGTGGACTCTCCCTATCTGGAAGGAAAGGAATTTATCTGGTAAGCATAAATTATGTTTTTTGTTCCTTAGTCAATCTAGGAACCTAAATATAAGTTTAGATTTTTTCAGAGCTGCCTAGAAGTCTAGTGTTTTGGAAGCCTGCCTCATCTTAGAAATGTTTTGAACCTCCAAACCAGTAAGAGAAGGTTACTCCTTTTTCAATAGGCCTTGTTGCCATAATTGCCCTCAGGTGTTGTGGGGACCCTGTCCCTTAGCCTCCACCTGAGGGGTTGCAGGTATATCTTCAAGTACCTCAGGGGCGCTCCGTTGAGCAGGTTTGTTTTTCCTATATCTTCATGTATCCTCTGCAGTTTATTTCCTGGATGGGCTCTCTACTGGATCAGCATTCTGTGAGGGAGAAAGGCCTCTGCAAGCTGGCAAGACACAGGGGAGGGGTACTGCAGTCCAGGTAAGTGACTCAGGCACTACACAGCCCAGGAACTATTTATAGTACTCTCCTTTTATAGATACTACATAGTTGAGGGCTTACAGCCTTTGCACATAGTCCTTTACTTATGTGTTTAACATCTGAATTTCAGGAATTTAGACCCCCGCCAGGTGCCTTTTCTCTTCTACCTCACTGGATCAGTGGCTGGCTGCCATAAGACAGAGACCTATATATTTATATGTGTGTATATATACAGTCGTATGCAAAAGTTTAGGCACCCCTGACAATTTCCATGATTTTCATTTATAAATAATTGGGTGTTTGGATCAGCAATTTCATTTTGATCTATCAAATAACTGAAGGACACAGTGTCGGGGTTTTCTCCCTGTTGTGTTTGCCATGTGCTGGCAGCCATTTTACTCACCTCTCTTCTTGACTATGGTGCATTGTAGGGATGCTGCTCATTACCTGCACTTCCTTTTATGGCCAGACTGGTGTGCATCATCCATATGAGACAGGATGCAGTCTCAGAATTGTGATGTCATCAGTTATTATTTAAAGGGCCTCTGTTCAGTATGCTTTGCCTTTGCGTTGTCTCAGACCTGTTTGTGCGAGTTCCTGTGTATTACCTGGCTGCCTGACGTCCTGGTTCCTGATCTCTGGCTTGTTCCTGACTCTGCTGTTTTCCTTGTTCCTGATTCCGGCTCGTCTGACTATTCGCTTTGGCTCCTGACTTGGCTTGTCTGACTACCAGCTCTGATTTTGACTCCTGGCTTGTTATTTGACTTGAGGACTTTTTATTATTTTTTGCTATTAATAAAGGTGTGATTATTTTTGCACTTCTCGTCGCATTCTGATTCCTGGCACCCTGACATTACGCAAAGGACATAAATCCTGATGGTGCTAATAATCCACCTTTACCTGCCATCATTTCCAGGATGGATGAACAAGATCACCGCTTGGATCAATTTGCACTAGCCCTGCAAACCCTGCTGACTCGCACTGCACATTTGGACCAAAAGTGTCCCGCAAGTTATGGCTGCTCCCGTTTTCCCTCTGCTGCACCTACTCCTACCAGGAGCATGTCCGGTTCTGCACCTCTACCTCAGCGATATGGAGGCAATCCTAATCAGTGCAGAGGGTTTTTGAACCAGGTGGGCATTTACTTTCAGATGTTACCTCAGGCGTTTCCCTCTGACAGAGCTAAGGTGGGATTTCTCATCTCGTTACTCTCTGACACAGCTCTTGCCTGGGCTAATCCCTTGTGGGAGACTAATAAACCTGTGATTTCAAATTACCCTTAATTTGTGGCCTCCTTTCGAAGGGTATTTGATGTTCCGGCTCGCTCCTCCTCTGCTGCTAAACGACTCATGTCCTTTCAGCAAGGTACAAGATCTGTTGCTTAGTATGCTATTGAGTTCCGTACGCTTTCGGTTGGAACAATGAAGCCCTTGTTGCTGCCTTCTTTCATGGGCTCTCTGATGCGATTAAAGACAAAGTTGCTGCCAGAGATTTACCAGAGTATCTCGAGGCATTTGGTGTCTTTTGATCCTAATTGACATCAGACTCAGAGAGAGGCCCTCTTTCAAGGAGCGCTTGCGGAAGCCTCCTGTTCCGTTGTCTCCTACGTGTTCGTTCCTACCCATGCCTCCTGGTCCCGAGTGACCAGGTACTGCTGAACCGATGCAGCTGGGATTCACGCGTCTCTCCCCGGCGGAGAGGGCCTTTAGGAGGAGGGAGGGGCTCTGCCTCTATTGTGGGTTACAGGGCCACCTTTTGAAGTCTTGTCCTACACGGCCGGGAAACGCTCACACCTAAGGTCCTGTCGGGGGCAGACCTTGGGTGGTTTATCCTTGCCCCGGAACCGCTTAAGGAGAAACCTTTGGTCACGGTTGTCCTTTCCTGGGTGGACTCCTCCATAGTCACTAAGACTCTTGTTGACTCCGGTGCTGCGGGCTATTTCATTGACTGTGCTTTTGTATCTAAGTACTTCATTCCTGTTTTGCCTCGGTCCGTTCCGCTTGCTATTGAGGCCATTGATGGCAGGCCCCTTCAGCCCGCACTCGTTACTCACAAAAATGCTAAAACTCTGTTGTCCATGGCTGTTGGGGCTCTCCATTTTGAAACCCTCCAGTTCCAGGTGATAAACTCTCTGCATTTTCTTGGTTGTTCTGAGTTATCCCTTGCTCCAAAAGCACAATCCCAGTCTCGACTGGCACAGGTCCGAAATTTTGTCGTGGTCCCTGCAATGTATTTTCACTTGTCTTCGGAAACCAGTTAAAGTCTTGTGCACTTCTTCGGTTTCTCAATTGCCAGAGGAGTACCGAGAGTTCCTAGACGTGTTTGACAAGGTGCGTTTCGGTACGTTGCCTCCTCACCGGTCTTACGATTGTGCCATAGACCTGCAACCCAGAGCCATTCCTCCTCGGGGCCGGATGTACCCTCTGTCTGTTGAAGAGAATTGTCCTATGGAGGAGTATGTTGCCGATGCTCTGTCGCGGGAATCATCCGCAAATCCTGCTCTCCTGCAGGGGCTGGCTTCTTCTTTGTGAAGAAAAAGGGTGGTGAGTTAAGACCAAGTATCGATTATAGGGGTCTTAATCGTCTTACCATTAAGAATGCATACCCTATTCCGCTTATTTAAGCACTCTTTGACTGCCTCAAGGGAGCTACGGTCTTTACTAAACTTGATTTGAGAGGAGCGTACAATCTCGTTAGGATTAAGGAGGGCCACGAATGGAAAACAGCATTTAACACCAGGAGCGGGCATTATGAGTATCTTGTTGTTCTTGCTCCTGCTGTTTTTCAGGAATTTATTAATGATGTCCTACGAGATATGTTGCAACAGTGTGTTGTGGTGTACTTAGACGACATCCTCATACACTCACCCACACTTAAAGGCTCATCGTTCTGATGTTACACGGGTTCTTCAGAGACTACGTGAGAATGGCCTGTTTTGTAAACTCGAGAAATGTGAGTTCCATCAGACTCAAGTAACCTTCCTAGGTTATGTTATCTCCGTTGCAGGGTTCTCCATGGATCCTGACAAGTTATCTGCGGTTCTGCAGTGGCCTCGCCGAGTTGGTCTATTCAACATTTTTCGGGGTTCGCCAATTACTATAGAAAGTTTATTAAAAACTTTTCTTCCTTGGTCAAACCTATCACAGACATGACCCGTAAAGAGAATGATCCACTCCATTGGTCACCTACTGCCATTAAGGCCTTTGATAGTCTTAAGAATGCCTTTGCTGCCGCTCCAGTTCTGACTCATCCTAACCCTGTCCTGCATTTCGTTCTTGAGGTTGATGCGTCTGAGACTGGAGTAGGTGCCCTCTTGTTTCAACGTCCTATGTCTGACGGTTCCTTGCATCCGTGTTGGTTTCTTCTCTAAGAAATTGTCTCCAGCGGAGTGCAATTATGAAATTGGCGACAGGGAATTACTGGCCATAATTTTGGCACTTAAGGAATGGAGGCATCTTCTCGAGGGTACTAGCGTGCCAGTGCTCATTCTTACTGACTACAAGAATTTAACGTATCTATCTGAAGCAAAACGTTTGTCACCCCGACAGGCCAGATGGGTGCTATTTTTGTCTCGGTTTAATTATGTGGTCTCCTACCTGCCTGGTAGTAAGAATGTTAGGGCTGATGCCCTCTCTCGACAATTTTCGCCTCTGTCCAAGGAGGAGTCTGTACCTACTCCTGTTATACCTCCTGACCATATTTTGGCCACCATACGTACTAATTTGACTTCTCCCTTGGGGGAGGAGATCCTGGCTGCACAAACCAATGCACCTCCTGAGAAACCTAGTGGTAAGTGTTTTGTTCCTGAGAATCTTCTAACTAAACTTTTGAGCACTTACCACTATCCTAAAGCCGCAGGTCACCCAGGCAAGAACCAAATGATTTGGTCTGTCACTCGATAATTCTGGTGGCCAGGTCTTCGTTCTGATGTTGCTGCATATGTTGCCTCCTGCTCAGTTTGTGCACAGAATAAGACTCCTCGACGTCTTCCTGTGGGTCTTCTTCAACCTATTGCTAATGGTGAGCGTCCTTGGACACATCTTTCCATGGACTTCATTGTCAAGCTCCCTGTTTCCAATGGCAATACTGTTATCCTTATGGTGGTTGACCGTTTTTCTAAAATGCACACATTGCATTCCCTTGATGAAGCTGCCTACCGCTCAGGTGCTTGCTTCAATTTTTGCCCGGGAGGTCTTCCGCTTATATGGGTTACCCAAGGAGATAGTGTCGGACCGGGGTAGCCAGTTTGTCTCCAGATTTTGGCATTCCTTTTGTGCTCAAATGGGGATCCAGCTTTCCTTCTCCTCTGCATATCACCCTCAATCCAATGGGGCTGCGGAACGGTCTAATCAAGCTAGAACAGTTCCTCCATTGCTATGTCTCAGATCACCACAATAATTGGTCGGAACTGTTACCTTGGGCAGAGTTTGCTCGTAATAGTGCTATTAATGCTTCTTCCAAGTTATCCCCGTTCATGCCGAATTATGGGTTTCAACCATCCTTGTTGCCCGATTCATTCATGTCTCAGGGTATTCCGGCTTTGGAGGAGCATCTCCGGCAACTCCGTTCCACGTGGGTGCAGATTCAGGATTGCCTTCATCGTTCTATGCAGCGCCAAAAGTTCCAGGCTGATCGTAGGCGTCTGCCCGCACCTTCCTACCAGGTTGGTGAGAGAGTTTGGCTGTCCTCCCGCAACTTGAACCTTTGTTTGCCTTCCAATAAATTGGCTCCCCGTTATGTTGGTCCTTTTCGAATACGGGTTAATCCTGTGGCCTACGCTCTTGACCTTCCTCCTGCTATGCGCATCTCCAATGTTTTTCATGTCTCCCTCTTGAAACCATTGGTTTGTAATCGGTTTACCACTGTGTTGCCTCGTCCCCGTCCTATCTTTGTTGACAACCATGAGGAGTATGAGGTCAGCAGCATTATTGACTCGTATGTCTAGGGGCCGTGTACAGTATTTGGTTCACTGGAGGGGCTATGGTCCGGAGGAGCGTTCTTGGGTTCCCTCCTCTGATGTTCATGCTCCCGCCGTCCTCCGTGCCTTCCATGCCCGTTTCCCCAATAAGCCTTTTGTCCTCCCTCGGGGGAGGGGTAGTTGAGGGGAGGGTACTGTCAGGGTTTTCTCCCTGTTGTGTTTGCCATGTGCTGCTGGCAGCCATTTTACTCACATCTCTTCTTGACTATGGTGCATTGTGGGGGATGCTGCTCATTACCTGCACTTCCTTTTATGGTCAGACTGGTGTGCATCATCCATGTTAGACGGATGCAGTCTCAGAATTGTGATGTCATCACTTATTATTTAAAGGGCCTCTGTTCAGTATGCTTTGCCTTTGCGTTGTCTCAGACCTGTTTGTGAGAGTTAATGTGTATTACCTGGCTGCCTGATGTCCTTCCTGGTTCCTGATCTCTGGCTTGTTCCTGACTCTGCTGTTTTCCTTGTTCCTGATTCCGGCTCGTCTGACTATTCGCTTTGGCTCCTGACTTGGCTCGTCTGACTACCAGCTCTGATTTTGACTCCTGGCTTGTTATTTGACTTGTGGACTTTTTATTATTTTTTGCTATTTTAAAAGGTGTGATTATTTTTGCACTTCTCGTCTCAGTCTGATTCCTGGCACCCTGACACACAGTAATTTTTCAGTAGTGAAATGAGGTTTATTGGATTAACAGAAAATGTGCAATATGCATCTAAACGAAATTAGACAGGTACATAAATTTGGGCACCCTTGTCAATTTGTTGATTAGTATTTAAGGTGGCAAATTGCAATTTGTTTGACTCTCCTCTGAAGAGTGGCAACATTGAAGGCTTTAAAACAACTCTCAAATGACCTGAAAACAAAGATTGTTCAACATTATGGTTTAGGGGAAGGCTACAAAAAGCTATCACAGACATTTAAGCTGTCAGTGTCCACTGTGAGGAACATAGTGAGGAAATGGAAGACCACAGGCACAGTTCTTGTTACGGCCAGAAGTGGCAAACCAAGTAAAGTATCGGAAAGGCAAAGGATGGTGAGAACGGTCAAAAACAGCCCACAGACCACTTTCAAAGCCCTACATCATCTTGCTGCAGATGATGTCACTGTGCATCGCTCAACAATTCAGCGCACTTTGCACAAGGAGAAGCTATATGGGAGAGTGATGCGGAAGAAGCATTTTCTGCACACACACCACAAACAGAGTCGCTTGAGGTATGCAAACGCACATTTGGACAAGCCAGCTTCATTTTGGAAGAAGGTACTGTGGACTGATGAAACAAAAATATTGGTCATAACAAGGGGTGTTATGCCTGGCGGCAAAAGAACACAGCGTTCCAAGACAAACACTTATTACCCACAGTAAAATTTTGTGGATGTTCCATCATTCTGTGTGGCTGTGTGCCCAGTGCTGGTACTGGGAATCTTATTAAAGTTGAGGGTCACATGGGTTCCACTCAATATCAGCAGATACTTGAGAATAATGTTGAGGAATCAGTCACAAAGTTGAAGTTACGCCGGGGCTGGATATTTCAACAAGACAACGACCCAAAACACTGCTCAAAATCTACTCTGGCATTTATGCAGAGGAACAAGTACAATGTTCTGGAATGGCCATCCCAGTCCCAGACCTGAATATCATTGAAAATCTGTGGGGTGATTTGAAGCGGGCTGTCCATGCTTTGCAACCATCAAACCTAACTGAACTGGAGATGTTTTGCAAGGAGGAATGGTCCAAAATACCTTCATCCAGAATCTAGACACTCATTACAGGCTATAGGAAGTGTCTAGAGGCTGTTATTTCTGCTAAAGGAGGCTCTAGTAAATACTGGTGCAATATTTCTGTTGGGGCGCCCAAATTTATGCACCTTTTTAATTTCATTTGGATGCATATTGCACATTTTCTGTTAATCCAATAAACTTCATTTCACTACTGAAATATTACTGTGTCCTTCAGTTATTTGATAGATCAAAATGAAATTGCTGATCCAAACACCCTATTATTTATAAATGAAAATCATGGAAATTGTCAGGAGTGCCTAAACTTTTGCATACAACTGTATATGTATGTATGTATGTGTATGTATATATATGTGTGTGTGTGTGTGTGTGTATGTATGTATGTATGTATGTATATATGTATGTGTATATATGTGTATATATATATATATATATATATATATATATATATAAATCTCAAGGTGTTTAGTGTCCCTTTAAGCTTATTACTTTACTTTTTTTTGCAATTTACATATCTGGAGTGAACATGTGGGAGATGTATTGCTTTAGTTTATATTCTGTTCATCTGGAGAAGGGTTTCTCCTTCAAGAGTTTTTTTTTTTTTTTTTTACCAGATTTTAAATTTCTAACATATTTCCCATTTAGATCTTATGACTTTTTGTTTAAAGGTACAGTAAACACCTTGAGATTTGTATATAAAAATGTTTATGCATAATGAAACTACTTTGCAATATATATATATATATTTTTTGTAAGATGATGAGAGCCCATAACTGTCCTTACCAGGTGGTATATATTTCCTGCCACCAGGAGGAGTTCAAGAACCCTCACATGACTTTGTAAACCCTCCCAAGAAAGCTTGTAACCCCTCCCAATCACTTAATTGGAGCTCAGACCTGACTTTATACCCAGTAACTCCCTTTCATCTTCACTCAGAGAAGACTTCAGGATAAATTATCCAAGATTCTGACTGAACTGAGGGTTAAAGGAATACCTCTGTTATGGCATGTCAGTACCCTCACGGGTAAATCTCTCTGCTATAATTGCCCTCAGGTGTTGTGGGGACCCTGTCCCTTAGCCTCCACCTGAGGGGTTGCTGGTATATCCACAAGTATCCTCTGCAGTTTATTTCCTGGATGGGCGCTCTACTGAATCAGCATTCTGTGAGGGAGAAAGGCATCTGCAAGCTGGTAAGAAACAGGGGAGGGGTACTGCAGTCCAGGTAAGTGACTCGGGCACTACACAGCCCAAGAACTATTCATAGTACTCTCCTTTTATAAGTACTACATAGTTGAGGGTTTACAGCCTTTGCACATAGTCCTTTACCTATGTGTTTAACATCAGAATTTCAGGAATTCACACTTAAAATCCTTCTTATTTCATTGCCCTTATACACCTTGGTAGCTCACTTTACTTTTTTAGCTTGGAATCTTTTAAGAATCCTTTAAATATAAATGCTACACTGTCTCTTTAAAAAAACGCTAACTGCCTTGTGCAGTTAAATGTTCAGCTCAATATGGATGCGGTTGGGTTGGAAGGCAGAGAAAGAAAAAATGGGGGACTTTTATTACACTTTGCTACTCTATGGAGTGTTTCAGAGTTTTTCTCAAAGGCCTCTGCTTGTACAACATTCTGGAGGTAAGCTTCATCGCCCCCGGTAAGGTCCATCAACCCCCCCCCCCCCCATGTGCCTTTTCTCTTCTCCCTCATTGTATCAGTGGCTGGCTGCCATATCACAGAGACAGTCTATGGTCATCACTAGTTACCTGGGCCCAGTTTTCTCACTTTCTTTGCCCAGGAGGTGGGTGAGTACCCTCATAGGAGCTGCTGAGGTGGTTGATGGGTGATATCTTTCTGAAGGTGAAACATTTGTGGTTTTCTTAAGGTGTATTTATAGACTGTTTCTTGTGTTTTAGGTGAAAACTCTTGCTTTTAAGTTTTCTGGATATATCTTTATTCCATCTACCCTCAGTTTTGCTTTTCTTTTTGGAGTCATGTCTGTACCCCCATCTTATATGACTGACCCATTGGAAGAGACCACTAGGGAACATACTGAAGCCCAGGAACATTCTGCAGTCCATAATCACTGTATACTCTGCAAAACAGTACACAACTGGTTAATTTGGTCACTGGAACAAATTATGTTCCACATTTCCAGTTAGCAACCCATAAAACTGTCAATATGGCACCTGGCAGACATTTAGTGCCCATGCCTCTTTATGTGACTCAAGGGGATTCCACTGATTTTTCTCCAGAGTTTAAAACAAATCTTCAAAAGACTGTGACGGAGCTTCTAGTGGCCAGCTCCAAACCATTAACCGTAAGAAAAAATCTGGAGATTTACTTGACACCAACTGTAGTACCCCAGCGTCCTGTATTCCAGGCTCAGTTACCACCTAGCTTACAAAGCTCTGACTTGTCTGATTCTCTTTCTGAGGGTGAAATCTCCTCTGAGGACCCTGAACCAGCAACTGAGCCGAATACTGATTCTAAGTTTAGATTTAAAGTGGATGATATCTGTTTTCTGCTTCATAAGGTTTTGAATACCTTAGAACTAACATAACCGACTCCTTGGGGATTCCAAGCCTGTAAATAAGTTGAATCCGTTCTTTAAAGCTCCACTTAAAGTGCCTAAGGCCTTTGAATGGCCAGACTTGGTTACAGAATACAAAGCCAAAGAGTGGAAGAAGCCAGGCATTCCTTATGCACCTTCTAACAGGTTCAAAAGAATGTATTCACTTTCAGAAAATAAGTTGACAGCTTGAAATTTAGGTCCTAAGGTTGATGGAGCTATTTCCACCCTAGCAAGACGCACTTTGTGTAGGGATCCAATGGACCCCAATCAGCTTTTCAGCTTAGACCTACAGTAGCGATCACCTGTGTAGCCACTGTGTCATCCTTCAGGTGTGTTTCTCTTTCTCAGATGTTTTCTGACCAATATTCTGAGGATATTCGCAACTGCATTAAAGTCTGATTTAATTTGTGATGCGGTCTTTGACATCATTAAAATGGATGTTGAGAATATGTCCATTGCTATTTTATAATGAAGAGCCTTATGACTTTAATCTTTGTCAGCTGATATGGTCTCTAAGAATAGGCTGCTGCCAGTCCCTTTTGAAGGAAAGATGCTTTTTGGATCAGAATTGGATTCTATTATCAAGACTGTCACCAGGGGAAAGGGTTTCTTTCTACCTCAGGACAAGAAGTCTAAGGGGAAGTACAAACAAATTGTTTTAGTTCCTTTTGCTCCCATAGAGTTCAGAAGTCCCCCTCCAACCAAAATTCTGAGTCCTCCAAATCTTCCTGGAAGCCAGGCTATTCTTGGTCTAAGAAAAAGTCTAATGCAAATCTGCATGAAGGGAAGGTCCTCTACTGGAAGATCTTCTGGTAGGGGCAGATTGATTCGATTTCAGATGCCCGGATCCCTGAGTTCTCAGCCTCATATCCCAGGGTTATTGCATAGTCTTTTGTACCAGACCTCCCTGTGAACCTTTTTCATTTGTCTTATGTTCCAAGTGATCTTGTAATAGCTACCTATGTTCAATTTGTTCAAGATTTAGAGGACATGGGATTCAACCTGTTCCAATCTCAAAATCAATGTTCCTAAAAGATCCTTATCTCCAGCCACAAGGGTGGTTTTCTGTTCTAATGTGTTTGTTTCTCAAAGATACAGAATTAAACTTCAGATTGCCTGTCGTTCCCTACATATGGCTCATTCTCCATCTGTAGCACAATGTATGGAAGAATTGGGTCTTATGGTGGCAGCATCAGACACAATACATTTTGCTCGTTTTCAACTTCGTTCTCTTAAATTGTTCATGCTTCAAAAGTGGTTAAAGGATTGTTTCCAACTGGAACAGCAGATAGATCTCAGTTCTTCAGTCAAAATATCTAATGGTAGAGGCAAAGTCCCTATTTGACCCTTGGAGCTTCATTTGTTTGGCCTATCTGGACCATAGTCACTACGGGGTGCTGGTTGGGATACACACAGGGCATAGGGAGTGGTCTCAAGGCGTGGTGAGTTTACTTATTAACCACCTAGAACTTTGTGCGCTTCTTCGGGCCCTTCAATCTTGTCAAGCAGGAAAAATGTATTTGGTTCCAGTCAGACAACGTCAATGCCATAGTGTACATCAATCATCAGGGAGGGACTTAGCTATGCAAGAGGTATTTCACATTCTGACTTGGGCAGATGAAAACCACTGCACTCCATTGGCCATTCACATTCCTGGATTGAACAGTTGGGAGGTAGATTACCTAAGTCATCAGTCCATTCATCCAGGTGCATTGTCTCGTCTATAGGACGTGTTTGATCACTTAGTCCTGAGATGGGGTCTTTGGGATATAGATCTAATGGCCTCCAAATTGAACTGAAAATTTCCATTTTATTGCACCAGGTTTAGAGATCCCAGAGCGCACATAATAGCCGGCCCTTGGAATTTTCAGCTCTCTTATCTTTTCCCCTCGTTTGTTCTTCTTCCAAGAGTCATTGCCAGAATCAAACCGGAAATTGGCTTTAGTAATTCTCATATGTCCGGCATGGCCCTGCAGAACTTGGTATGTAAACCTAATTCAGATGTCATCTCTTCCTCCATGGGCTCTACCCCTAAGGAAATATCTGCTGTTTTAAGAACCTTTGTATCATCCGGATCTCAAGTCTCTGAATTTGACAACGTGGAGGTTGAACGTTTAGTTCTCAAACTCAGAGGTTTTTCTGATTCTGGAAAGCTTACTTTCTTTGGTGCTCTTCTAGAGGTTTCTCTTGGAAATCTTTTAGAATTCACAGAATTCTTCAATTACATCAGGATGGACTGGATAGTGGTCTATCAACTAGTTCTTTAAAGGGTCAGATTTTTCTGTTTTGTTTCATAAAAACTGGTTAATTTAACTGATGTTCAAACTTTTGTGCAAGCCTTGGTGAGGTCCATTTCGGTTTTGCATGGTCCCCCTTTGATCCTATGCATACTTTGAGCTCAGTGGAGAAGGTGCATGTTATTTCTGCAGACACACATTCAAAGTTTTGAGAACTACAAAACCAATATGTGAAAATATCTTCAAGATAGATAAAAGTGTGCAAAATAATCTGACCGAAACCTCTGGGAGAGCATGACATTGTGAATGGATTTATGGAATTAACCCCTTAATGACCACAGCACTTTTCCATTTTCCATTTTCTGTTTGTTTGGGACCAGGGCTATTTTTACATTTCTGCGGTGTTTGTATTTAGCTGTAATTTTCCTCTTACTCGTTTACTGTACCCACACATATTATATACAGTTTTTCTCGCCATTAAATGGACTTTCTAAAGATACCATTATTTTCATCATATCTTATAATTTACTATAAAATTTTTTTATAAAATATGAGGACAAAATGGAAAAAAACATACTTTTTCTAACTTTGACCCCCAAAATCTGTTGCATATCTACAACCACCAAAAAACACCCATGCTAAATAGTTTCTAAATTTTGTCCTGAGTTTAGAAATACCCAATGTTTACATGTTCTTTGCTTTTTTTGCAAGTTATAGGGCCATAAATACAAATAGCACTTTGCTATTTTCAAACCACTTTTTTTCAAAATTAGCGCTAGTTACATTGGAACACTGATATCTGTCAGGAATCCCTGAATATCCATTGACATGTATATATTTTTTTTTAGAAGACATCCCAAAGTATTAATCTAGTCCCATTTTGGTATATTTCATGCCACCATTTCACCGCCAAATGCGATCAAATAAAAAAAAATTGTTCACATTTTCACAATTTTTTTCACAAAATTTAGGTTTCTCACTGAAATTATTTACAAACAGCTTGTGCAATTATGGCATAAATGGTTGTAAATTTTTCTCTGGGATCCCCTTTGTTTAGAAATAGCAGACATATATGGCTTTGACGTTGCTTTTTGGTAATTAGAAGGCCGCTAAATGCCACTGCACACCACACGTGTATTATGTCCAGCAGTGAAGGGGTTAATTAGGGAGCATGTAGGGAGCTTTTTGGGGTGATTTTAGCTTTAGTGTAGTGTAGTAGCAACCCAAAGTATTGATCTAGGCCCATCTTGGTATATTTCATGCCACCATTTCACCGCCAAATGTGATCAAATTGAAAAAAAAAACACGTTAATTTTTTCCAAATTTTAGGTTTCTCACTGAAATCATTTACAAACATTTTGTACAATGATGGCACAAATGGTTGTAAATGCTTCACTGGGATCCCCTTTGTTCAAAAATATCAGACATATATGACTTTGGCGTTGCTTCTTGGTAATTAGAAGGCCGCTAAATTCTGCTGCGCACCACACGTGTATTATGCTCAGCAGTGCAGGGGTTAATTAGGGAGGTTGTAGGGAGCTTGTAGGGTTAATTTTAGCTTTAGTGTAGTAGACAACCCCAAGTATTGATCTAGGCCCATTTTGGTATATTTCATGCCACCATTTCACTGCCAAATGCGATCAAATTTAAAAAAATAGTCAACTTTTTCACAAACTTTAGGTTTCTCACTGAAATTATTTACAAACAGCTTGTGCAATTATGGCATAAATGGTTGTAAATTTTTCTCTGGGATCCCCTTTATTCAGAAATAGCAGACATATATGGCTTTGGCGTTGCTTTTTGGTAATTAGAAGGCCGCTAAATGCCACTGCGCACAACACGTGAATTATGCCCAGCAGTGAAGGGGTTAATTAGGTAGCTTGTAGGGAGCTTGCAGGGTTAATTTTAGCTTTAGTGTAGAGATCAGCTTCCCACCTGACACATCAGACCCCCTGATCCCTCTCAAAGAGCTCTCTTCCCTCCCCCACCCCACAATTTTCCCCGCCATCTTAAGTACTGGCAGAAAGTCTGCCAGTACTAAAATAAAAGGTATCTTTTTTTAAAAAAAAAAAAATCTTTTTTTTAAGCATATTTACATATGCTGTTGTGTAGGATCCCCCCCTTAGCCCCCAACCTCCCTGATCCCCCCCAAAACAGCTCTCTAACCCTCCCCCTCTGATATACAGTACCCAGTTTGCAAATAAAATGTTTTTTTGTTTTTTTTTATTCCTTTTTTCTGTAGTGTAGCTCCCCCCCTCAGACCAATCCCCCACCCGCTCCCAGATCCCTTAGATTTATTTGTATTAAATATTTAACCCCCCTTTCTCCCACTTATAATAACATTTTCTGTAGTGCAGCAGTTCCCACCCGCTACCTCCCCGTGCACGCGCCCACCCGCCTCCTCTCGTGCACGCGCGCCGCCCCCCGATCCCGCCCCCTCTCTGAAATAGACCGCATCGATGGCCGCCCACCCGCCTCTCACTTCAGCTCCCACCCACCAACGGATGCGGCCATCGATGTCCGGTGCAGGGAGGGCCACAGAGTGGCTCTCTCTGCACCGGAGGGGTAAAATTTGTTATTGCAGGATGCCTCGATATCGAGGCATCCTGCAATAACCGGACAGCAGCTGGAAGTGATCAGGATCGCTTCCAGCTGCTTTCCAGACCGAGGACGTGCAGGGTACGTCCTTGGTCGTTAAGTGACTTTTTTTTAGAGGACGTACCCTGCACGTCCTCGGTCGTTAAGAGGTTAATTTAGAAAAAATGTAAACATTACAGCCATGAATATACAATATTGCTATACTTGCTATTTAATTAAAAACTAATCTTTGTTTCAGGATTGAATAATCGTTACATTATAATGTATCTTAAATAGAAACTATCTTTAGATAGATTTTCCTCAAAAAGCATTTTATTTAAAAAAAATTCTGTTTCAATAAAAAAGAAATATGATTTAAATAAAATAAAAAAATCAGATTTTCTCCAACATAGGTGTGTCCGGTCCACGGCGTCATCCTTACTTGTGGGATATTCTCTTCCCCAACAGGAAATGGCAAAGAGCCCAGCAAAGCTGGTCACATGATCCCTCCTAGGCTCCGCCTACCCCAGTCATTCTCTTTGCCGTTGTACAGGCAACATCTCCACGGAGATGGCTTAGAGTTTTTTAGTGTTTAACTGTAGTTTTTCATTATTCAATCAAGAGTTTGTTATTTTCAAATAGTGCTGGTACGTACTATTTACTCAGAAACAGAAAAGAGATGAAGAATTCTGTTTGTATGAGGAAAATGATTTTAGCAACCGTAACTAAAATCCATGGCTGTTCCACACAGGACTGTTGAGAGCAATTAACTTCAGTTGGGGGAACAGTTTGCAGTCCTTTGCTGCTTGAGGTATGACACATTCTAACAAGACGATGTAATGCTGGAAGCTGTCATTTTCCCTATGGGATCCGGTAAGCCATGTTTATTACGATTGTAAATAAGGGCTTCACAAGGGCTTATTTAGACTGTAGACCTTTTTTGGGCTAAATCGATTGATATTAACACTTATTTAGCCTTGAGGAATCATTTATTCTGGGTATTTTGATATAATAATATCGGCAGGCACTGTTTTAGACACCTTATTCTTTAGGGGCTTTCCCAAAGCATAGGCAGAGTCTCATTTTCGCGCCGGTGTTGCGCACTTGTTTTTGAGAGGCATGACATGCAGTCGCATGTGAGAGGAGCTCTGATACTTATAAAAGACTTCTGAAGGCGTCATTTGGTATCGTATTCCCCTTTGGGTTTGGTTGGGTCTCAGCAAAGCAGATACCAGGGACTGTAAAGGGGTTAAAGCTTAAAACGGCTCCGGTTCCGTTATTTTAAGGGTTAAAGCTTCCAAAATTGATGTGCAATATTTTCAAGGCTTTAAGACACTGTGGTGAAAGTTTGGTGAATTTTGAACAATTCCTTCATGTTTTTTCGCAATTGCAGTAATAAAGTGTGTTCAGTTTAAAATTTAAAGTGACAGTAACGGTTTTATTTCAAAACGTTTTTTGTACTTTCTTATCAAGTTTATGCCTGTTTAACATGTCTGAACTACCAGATAGACTGTGTTCTGAATGTGGGGAAGCCAGAATTCCTATTCATTTAAATAAATGTGATTTATGTGATAATGACAATGATGCCCAAGATGATTCCTCAAGTGAGGGGAGTAAGCATGGTACTGCATCATTCCCTCCTTCGTCTACACGAGTCTTGCCCACTCAGGAGGCCCCTAGTACATCTAGCGCGCCAATACTCCTTACTATGCAACAATTAACGGCTGTAATGGATAATTCTGTCAAAAACATTTTAGCCAAAATGAACCCTTGTCAGCGTAAGCGTGGATGCTCTGTTTTAGTTACTGAAGAGCATGACGACGCTGATATTAATATCTCTGAAGGGCCCCTAACCCAATCTGAGGGGGCCAGGGAGGTTTTGTCTGAGGGAGAAATTACTGATTTAGGGAACATTTCTCAGCAGGCTGAATCTGATGTGATTACTTTTAAATTTAAATTGGAACATCTCCGCATTTTGCTTAAGGAGGTATTATCCACTCTGGATGATTGTGAAAATTTGGTCATCCCAGAGAAACTATGTAAAATGGACAAGTTCCTAGAGGTGCCGGGGCTCCCAGAAGCTTTTCCTATACCCAAGCGGGTGGCGGACATTGTTAATAAAGAATGGGAAAGGCCCGGTATTCCTTTCGTCCCTCCCCCCATATTTAAAAAATTGTTTCCTATGGTCGACCCCAGAAAGGACTTATGGCAGTCAGTCCCCAAGGTCGAGGGAGCGGTTTCTACTTTAAACAAACGCACCACTATTCCCATAGAGGATAGTTGTGCTTTCAAAGATCCTATGGATAAAAAATTAGAAGGTTTGCTTAAAAAGATGTTTGTTCAGCAGGGTTACCTTCTACAACCCATTTCATGCATTGTCCCTGTCACTACAGCCGCATATTTCTGGTTTGATGAACTGATTAAGGTGCTCGATAGTGACTCTCCTCCTTATGAGGAGATTATGGACAGAGTCAATGCTCTCAAATTGGCTAATTCTTTCACTCTAGACGCCTCTTTGCAATTGGCTAAGTTAGCGGCTAAGAATTCTGGGTTTGCTATTGTGGCGCGCAGAGCGCTTTGGTTGAAATCTTGGTCGGCTGATGCGTCTTCCAAGAACAAGCTACTAAACATTCCTTTCAAGGGGAAAACGCTGTTTGGTCCTGACTTGAAAGAGATTATCTCTGATATCACTGGGGGTAAGGGCCATGCCCTTCCTCAGGATCGGCCTTTTAAGGCAAAAAATAGACCTAATTTTCGTCCCTTTCGTAAAAACGGACCAGCCCAAGGTGCTACGTCCTCTAAGCAAGAGGGTAATACTTCTCAGGCCAAGCCAGCTTGGAGACCAATGCAAGGCTGGAACAAGGGAAAGCAGGCCAAGAAACCTGCCACTGCTACCAAGTCAGCATGAAATATTGGCCCCCGATCCGGGACCGGATCTGGTGGGGGGCAGACTCTCTCTCTTCGCTCAGGCTTGGGCAAGAGATGTTCTGGATCCTTGGGCGCTAGAAATAGTCTCCCAGGGTTATCTTCTGGAATTCAAGGGACTTCCCCCAAGGGGGAGGTTCCACAGGTCTCAGTTGTCTTCAGACCACATAAAAAGACAGGCGTTCTTACATTGTGTAGAAGACCTGTTAAAAATGGGAGTGATTCATCCTGTTCCATTGAGAGAACAAGGGATGGGGTTCTACTCCAATCTGTTCATAGTTCCCAAAAAAGAGGGAACGTTCAGACCAATCCTAGATCTCAAGATCTTAAACAAATTTCTCAAGGTCCCATCGTTCAAGATGGAAACCATTCGAACTATCCTTCCTTCCATCCAGGAAGGTCAATTCATGACCACGGTGGATTTAAAGGATGCGTATCTACATATTCCTATCCACAAGGAACATCATCGGTTCCTAAGGTTTGCATTCCTGGACAAACATTACCAGTTCGTGGCGCTTCCTTTCGGATTAGCCACTGCTCCAAGGATTTTCACAAAGGTACTAGGGTCCCTTCTAGCGGTGCTAAGACCAAGGGGCATTGCAGTAGTACCTTACCTGGACGACATTCTGATTCAAGCGTCGTCCCTCCCTCGAGCAAAGGCTCACACGGACATTGTCCTGGCCTTTCTCAGATCTCACGGCTGGAAAGTGAACGTGGAAAAGAGTTCTCTATCCCCGTCAACAAGGGTTCCCTTCTTGGGAACAATTATAGACTCCTCAGAAATGAGGATTTTTCTAACAGAGGCCAGAAAGACAAAACTTCTGGACTCTTGTCGAATTCTTCATTCCGTTCCTCTTCCTTCCGTAGCTCAGTGCATGGAAGTGATCGGGTTGATGGTAGCGGCAATGGACATAGTTCCTTTTGCGCGCATTCATCTAAGACCATTACAACTGTGCATGCTCAGTCAGTGGAATGGGGACTATACAGACTTGTCTCCAAAGATACAAGTAAATCAGAGGACCAGAGACTCACTCCGTTGGTGGCTGTCCCTGGACAACCTGTCACGAGGGATGACATTCCGCAGACCAGAGTGGGTCATTGTCACGACCGACGCCAGTCTGATGGGCTGGGGCGCGGTCTGGGGATCCCTGAAAGCTCAGGGTCTTTGGTCTCGGGAAGAATCTCTTCTACCGATAAATATTCTGGAACTGAGAGCGATATTCAATGCTCTCAAGGCTTGGCCTCAGCTAGCGAGGACCAAGTTCATACGGTTTCAATCAGACAACATGACGACTGTTGCGTACATCAACCATCAGGGGGGAACAAGGAGTTCCCTAGCGATGGAAGAAGTGACCAAGATTATTCTATGGGCGGAGTCTCACTCCTGCCACCTGTCTGCTATCCACATCCCGGGAGTGGAAAATTGGGAAGCGGATTTTCTGAGTCGTCAGACATTGCATCCGGGGGAGTGGGAACTCCATCCGGAAATCTTTGCCCAAGTCACTCAACTATGGGGCATTCCAGACATGGATCTGATGGCCTCTCGTCAGAACTTCAAAGTTCCTTGCTACGGGTCCAGATCCAGGGATCCCAAGGCGGCTCTAGTGGATGCACTAGTAGCACCTTGGACCTTCAAACTAGCTTATGTGTTCCCGCCGTTTCCTCTCATCCCCAGGCTGGTAGCCAGGATCAATCAGGAGAGGGCGTCGGTGATCTTGATAGCTCCTGCGTGGCCACGCAGGACTTGGTATGCAGATCTGGTGAATATGTCATCGGCTCCACCTTGGAAGCTACCTTTGAGACGAGACCTTCTTGTTCAGGGTCCGTTCGAACATCCGAATCTGGTTTCACTCCAGCTGACTGCTTGGAGATTGAACGCTTGATTTTATCGAAGCGAGGTTTCTCAGATTCTGTTATCGATACTCTTGTTCAGGCCAGAAAGCCTGTAACTAGAAAGATTTACCACAAAATTTGGAAAAAATATATCTGTTGGTGTGAATCTAAAGGATTCCCTTGGGACAAGGTTAAGATTCCTAGGATTCTATCCTTCCTTCAAGAAGGATTGGAAAAAGGATTATCGGCAAGTTCCCTGAAGGGACAGATTTCTGCCTTGTCGGTGTTACTTCACAAAAAACTGGCAGCTGTGCCAGATGTTCAAGCCTTTGTTCAGGCTCTGGTTAGAATCAAGCCTGTTTACAAACCTTTGACTCCTCCTTGGAGTCTCAATTTAGTTCTTTCAGTTCTTCAGGGGGTTCCGTTTGAACCCTTACATTCCGTTGATATTAAGTTATTATCTTGGAAAGTTTTGTTTTTAGTTGCAATTTCTTCTGCTAGAAGAGTTTCAGAATTATCTGCTCTGCAGTGTTCTCCTCCTTATCTGGTGTTCCATGCAGATAAGGTGGTTTTACGTACTAAACCTGGTTTTCTTCCAAAAGTTGTTTCTAACAAAAACATTAACCAGGAGATTATCGTACCTTCTCTGTGTCCGAAACCAGTTTCAAAGAAGGAACGCTTGTTGCACAATTTGGATGTTGTTCGCGCTCTAAAATTCTATTTAGATGCTACAAAGGAGTTTAGACAAACATCTTCCTTGTTTGTTGTTTATTCAGGTAAAAGGAGAGGTCAAAAAGCAACTTCTACCTCTCTCTCTTTTTGGATTAAAAGCATCATCAGATTGGCTTACGAGACTGCCGGACGGCAGCCTCCCGAAAGAATCACAGCTCATTCCACTAGGGCTGTGGCTTCCACATGGGCCTTCAAGAACGAGGCTTCTGTTGATCAGATATGTAGGGCAGCGACTTGGTCTTCACTGCACACTTTTACCAAATTTTACAAGTTTGATACTTTTGCTTCTTCTGAGGCTATTTTTGGGAGAAAGGTTTTGCAAGCCGTGGTGCCTTCCATTTAGGTGACCTGATTTGCTCCCTCCCTTCATCCGTGTCCTAAAGCTTTGGTATTGGTTCCCACAAGTAAGGATGACGCCGTGGACCGGACACACCTATGTTGGAGAAAACAGAATTTATGTTTACCTGATAAATTTCTTTCTCCAACGGTGTGTCCGGTCCACGGCCCGCCCTGGTTTTTTAATCAGGTCTGATAATTTATTTTCTTTAACTACAGTCACCACGGTACCATATGGTTTCTCCTATGCTATTATTCCTCCTTAACGTCGGTCGAATGACTGGGGTAGGCGGAGCCTAGGAGGGATCATGTGACCAGCTTTGCTGGGCTCTTTGCCATTTCCTGTTGGGGAAGAGAATATCCCACAAGTAAGGATGACGCTGTGGACCGGACACACCGTTGGAGAAAGAAATTTATCAGGTAAACATAAATTCTGTTTTTTTAAAAAAATCATTGTTTTTATCCACTGTGGTTAGTTATATAAATAGTGCCATTTGTAGGATGAAACAGTTTCCTAGGATTTTGCAAAAAGGCTTCTAGCTTCTTATAAACAGGGTGTGGTGTTTTATTTATATAAATATATATATAAATATAAAAGCAAAATGGCATTGAAATGTAGAATATTGTCTTTGGAGACCCATCACCTTGCATCCAATAAGTGTCTAGGTTGCCTACATTATTATGACTTTAACCCCATCCCCTAACTTGCAGTTAGTGCTTTGGTTTCAGCATTAATATGGCTTTAAACGCATCTCCTTACTCTCTGTAAGGGCAAAGGTGTCAACATTAATTTATTTCTTTAAATGAAGAGAGGCCGTTTACAAACCATGGATTTTGCTACAACAGTTAAAAAAAAGTTTTACACAGAAACACCAGAAATACAAATTTCTTCATACTTGATATCAAATTGCATACTTGATATTATATGCATTCCCTTTTCTTACCTCAGTTCCTCTCATCCTTTTGTCATCCCCTTGAAGTACTTTAGCATGTAAGCCTACAAGCTCAACTGTTTGTAGATCACCTTCATGAGAGCTGATTTACAGCAGTGCAACACTTGGCAGGAATCTCTACTCATTTGTCTCCTATAAATGCTACCTTTGCATAGTCTTCCTATAGTGCTGCAGAATCTGTTGGCACTCTACAAATAGCTGATGATAATAATATCCAGTACTGTGAAGATGTAGCCATGGGGTAGTTAGAAAAGCTTAGCTTAATTTTAGTTAAACTCAAAGACAAGTAAAGTCCTCTTTGAAGAACCAAAAGAACGAGAGAAGAGAGAACAGTCCAAGCATAAGACACACACTTTTACTTTTTTTTAGTGTCAATTAGGTCATAGGCCGTAAACATTGCCAAGGAATTTTTATACCCCTTTTAAGAATTACAATGAACAAAAAGATAATGCTATTTTTTACATGTTGATTATTCCAAATAATATTTAAGGCTAGGTGTAAATAACAAGCTTGGCACTATATCATGCAAAGCATAGTCCTAAATCACATGATTTAATATAAACAATGCAAATGATGACTCCTATTATTTCTGGGTTGCACATAAGCCTGCAGTAGTAGTAAACTTAAAAAGAAACTTATACTGTCCGTGAAAAGTAAACTTCTTTAGACGTCCTTTAAGCTAAGGACATAACCATAAAACAAAATAACATCTGCAGGAGTTCATTGGAGTGAAACATCTGGTGCTGTGCACAGACAAATTAATTGCAGACCAACTAATCGATTATGAGATTCGTTGACAACTATTTTTATTATTGATAATATTGATTAGTTGTTGCAGCTCTAATCTTGTTATAAATCTTAAGAATGCAGAATGACTGAACAGCAGTCTTGATATTAATATTCATAGTGCCTGACGGATCTAAAGCTCTACGCTCTGGTGAGGTTATCTAATAATTCTCATCAGTACAGATACAAATCCCCAAATATGGGATTCCAAAATACAGAATTATTCCAGAATGTTTTTTGTGTTCTAATTTGCATTTTAGAAATGATCGTCTAATTTTTAAATAAAAACTATTACCTTTCTCTTTAAAGTACTGTTCTATCTTTCTGATGGCACTATGTGTACAAAAGTATACAAATATTCTGAAATCCAAACCTTTTCTTGTCCCAAGCAGGATTTTGGAATTGTTCTATGAGGTTCTTCAACCAATTTTATAAAGGTAAAGTTGAGCCTGAGAGCTGTTTATCTCACTATACAGAATTCTGTATGTGAAGGCGAAACACATACTACAGTTTAACTTTTTTTTAAAACAAGAAACAAAAATATTTTGTGTGATTTCTGTCCTTGACCGTGAGCTTGTGATTGTCAGGCCCTTAGAATTAAATGGACAAAAAACTTAAAATTTGTTAAACAACTTTCCAATGAACATCTATGATCTAATTTGTTTCTTTCTCTTGGTATCCTTTGTTGTAAATCAAACCTAGGTAGGCTTAGGAGCAGCAATACACCAGTGTGAGATAGCTGATTGGTGGCTGCACATATATGCCTCTTGACATTGGCTCACTGATTGTGTTCAGCTATGCTCTATCTGAATCATGAAAGAACATTTTGAGTGTTATGCTTCATTCTCTATCCAATCAATTCAAAGGGATATGAAACCCAGATTTTTTCTTTCATTATTGAGATAGAGCATGCAATTGTAAGCTACTTTCTAATTTACTCCTGTTATCAATTAATCTTTGTTCTTTTGGTATCTTTATTTGAAAAAGCAGGAATGCAAACGTAGGAGCCAAAACATTTTTGGTTCAGCACCTGGGTAGTGCTTGATGATTGGTGGCTAAATGTAAAGAATCATGAAAAAAAATTGGGTTTCATATCCCTTTAAGTTTTTGACTTTCCTTTCCTATTTAAGTGAATCCTATTATTATTATTATCAGTTATTTGTAGAGTGCCAACAAATTCCGCAGCGATATAAACATAGGTGGTTTACAAGGAAACATTTATAGTGATTAAATGGGTAGATGGCCCTGCCAAAGATTCACACTGTTGTAGTCAGCTCTTTTGAAGGTTATCTACAAACAGCTGGGCTCTTAGGCTTACATGCTAAGGGGGTTCAAGTGGATAGCAATGGAGGAGAGTAACTGGTATAAAGTAAGGTTAGCGTAGGTTGTATGCATCCCTGAATAGTAGAGTCTTTAGGGAGCGTTTGAAGCTTTCAAAACAAGGGGAGAGTCTTGTGGAGCGAGGCAGAGAGTTCCACAAGATGGTAGCCAGTCTGGAGAAGTCCTGTAAACGGGAGGCGATGAGGTAACAAGAGAGGAGGAGAATAGGAGGTCATGAGCAGAATGAATGGGTAGGGTGGGAGAGTATCTGGAGACAAGGTCTGAGATCCGGAATGCACAATTCCTATAACCCGACGCCCGGGACATGCAGTTTCTGGCACCGGGCATGTGTTTTATTTTTACATTTAGCCCTGCTGCGGGCAAGTATACTGCAGCAGGGAGAACTCTTTTTTTATCGGTGCTATTAGCACTGGGAGCGGGGAGGAGCAGGGTTACACAGAGCAGCCAGGTCAAGTGCTTGCAGACAAGGCAGCTGGGGGGGGGGATCTCCTTGTTAGTACTAAATGTCACGGACCGGCTCCTGCAGACCTGCACACTGACACTTGCCCCTCCCTCCATAGCGCGACACTGGAGTGCTATGTTTTCTGATATGTATCAAGTGTTAAGCATAGGGAATGTGTGTGGTGTGTGTGTGGTATGAGAGTGTGTTGTATGAGAGTATGTGTTTTGTATTAGTGTGTGGTGTGTGTATGTGTGGTACGAGAGTGTGTTGTATAAGAGTATGTGTTTTGAATTAGTGTGTGGTGTGTGTGATATGAGAGTGTGTTGTATGAGCGTATATGTTTTGTATGAGTGTGTGGTGTGTGTGTGTGTGGTATAAGAGTGTGTTGTATGAGAGTATGTGTTTTGTATAAGTGTGTGGTGTGTGTGTGGTATGAGAGTGTGTTGTATGAGAGTATGTGTTTTGTATTAGTGTATGGTGTGTGAGTGTGTGTGTGGTATGAGAGTGTTGTATGAGAGTATGTGTTTTTTATTAGTGTGTGTGTGGTATGAGAGTGTGTTGTATGAGAGTATGTGTTTTGTATTAGTGTGTGGTATGAGAGTGTGTTGTATAAGAGTATGTGTTTTGAATTAGTGTGTGGTGTGTGTGTGTGTGTGGTATGAGAGTGTGTTGTATGAGAGTATATGTTTTGTATTAGTGTGTGGTGTGTGATATAAGAGTGTGTTGTATGAGAATATGTGTTTTGTATTTGTGTGTGGTGTGTGTGTGTGTGTGTGTGTGTGTGTGTGGTATGAGAGTGTGTTGTTTGAGAGTATGTGTTTTGTATTAGTATGTGGTGTGTGTGGTATGAGAGTGTGTTGTATGAGAGTATGTGTTTTGTATTAGTGTGTGTGGTGTGTGTGTGTTTTGTATGAGCATGTGGGTAGTGTGGGTCGTTAAGGTCTTGGGGGAAAAAGTTTGAAGAACCTTGGATTAAACCTATTTCTTTCATGTAATTGGCAAGAGTCCATGAGCTAGTGACATATGGGATATACAATCCTACCAGGAGGGGCAAAGTTCCCCAAACCTCAAAATGCCTATAAATACACCCCTCATTACACCCACAATTCAGTTTTACAAACTTTTCCTCCTATGGAGGTGGTGAAGTAAGTTTGTGCTAAGGTTTCTACGTTGACTTGCGCTTCTCAGCATTTTGAAGCCCGATTCCTCTCAGAGTACAGCAAATGTCAGAGGGATGTGAAGGGAGTATCACCTATTAAATGCAATAGTTTTCCTCACGGGAGATCTATTTCATAGGTTCTCTGTTATCAGTCGTAGAGATTCATCTCCTACCTCCCTTTTCAGATTGACGATATACTCTCATATAGCATTACCTCTACTGATAACTGTTTCAGTACTGGTTTGGCTATCTGCTATATGTGGATGGGTGTCTTTCGGTAAGTATGTTTCTTCTTCAAGATATGACGAACCCACGGATTTCATCCTTACTTGTGGGATTTATTCTCCTGCTAACAGGAAGTGGCAAAGAGCACCACAGCAGAGCTGTATATATAGCTCCTCCCTTCCCTCCACCTCCAGTCATTCTCTTTGCCTGTGTTAGTAATAGGAAGAGGTAAAGTGAGTGTTAGTTTTAGATTCTTCAATCAAGATTTTTTTTATTTTAAAATGGTACCGGTGAGTACTATTTTCCTCAGGGAGAAATCGTCAGTCTGGATTCCCAAGAGGAATGAGGAGATTTTTTTTCTGCCCTGGGGTTGATGATCTTAACAGACGTTACTAAGATCCATTCTGATTCCCACAGAGCTTCTGAAGGTAGTGCAAGAAAAATCTTCAGTGTGGAGAACGGTGTCATGCTACAAGCAGCATTGAGGTATGTTCAGTCTTTTATTTCTGAGGAGACTTGTTATATCAGAACTGGCTGACATTATTCCCTGCAGGGGAAGAGGTAAGCAGTAGACCTATATGGGTTATGGTGGTACTGAAATTACTGTTTTATATATTGATTACTATGTTATGTGACTCAATATGGGCTTGACACTGGGAGAGGCAGCTGAGAGACTTTCTATTTTTATTGCTTGGCATAGTGATATGTTTAGGTAAAGGCATTAGGGGACCACATGACTTATTAAAACCGCTTCCCATGAGGTTATGGAGACAGTTAATGCGACACCCATGGTGGGCGGGGCCTATTTCACACGCTCAGTCGCACAGTTTTCTCCTCACTAGAAGGCAGCAAGCACTAGTTCCGGTGGGGCCTAAGTTTGAGTTTCAGTCACCGGATCGTTATTTACTAAGTCTTGAGTACCCTAGGGGCAGGTAGGTGCTGCAGCAGAGCTGTGGCGAGGTGCAGGGGCTGTTATCATTTTTTTAAAGTTTATTTACAAATAAAGACACTTTAAAATGTGATTTAGCATTTTTTCTCAAATTGTGCAATATTTTTTGGCTAATTTGAACTGTTTATTATACTTTTTAGTGCTGAAAAATCGTTTTTGGTACAATACAGAAAAATTGTTGCGCTTTTATTATTTAAAGGCGCAGTACATTTTTTTTTAAAATTATTTGAATCAATAAATAAGGTTAAAAGCGACTATTGTGGCTATTGCTACTCTGTTTAACATGTCTGAACTTGAGGAAACTCCTTGTTCTAGGTGTTTAGAGGCCATAGTGGAGCCCCCTCTTACTTTGTGTACCTCTTGTAATGAAAGGGCCTTACAATGTAAAAAGCATATTTTATGTAAAGAAAGTATGCCTAAGGATTATTCTCAGTCTGAAGAGAATCAGGATATGCCGCCTTATTGTCCCCAAGTGTCACAACCTTTAACTCCCACCCAAGCGACGCTGAGTTCCTCAACCGCGTCTAATTCCTTTACTCTGCAGGATATGGCTGCAGTTATGTCAACTACCCTTACAGAGGTATTATCTAAGTTACCAGTGTTACAGGGCAAACACAGTAGGACAGGAATCAATGTGAATACTGAGTCCTCTGATGCTTTGTTGGCTATTTCCGATGTACCCTCACAGGGATCTGAGTTGGGGGTCAGGGAACTTTTGTCTGAGGGAGAACTTTCGGAATCGGGAAGTGTGTTACCTCAGACAGATTCGGACGTCATGTCCTTTAAATTTAAGCTGGGACACCTCCGCCTGTTACTCCGGGATGTCTTAGCGACTCTGGATGACTGTGACCCAATTATGGTACCACCAGCGAAATTGTGTAAAATGGACAAATATCTAGAAGTTCCCGCTTACACTGATGGTTTTTCCGGTTCCTAAGAGAATCTCGGAGATTATCAAGAGCGAGTGGGACAGACCGGGTATACCGTTTTCTCCTCCACCTAATTTTAAGAAAATGTATCCCATATCAGACACCATTCCGGACTCTTGGCAGACAGTCCCTAAGGTAGAGGGAGCTATATCTACCCTGGCTAAGCGTACAACTATTCCAATTGAGGACAGCTGTGCTTTCAAAGACCCTATGGATAAGAAATTGGAGGGTTTCCTTCTACAAACGACAGCCTGCATTGTTCCAGTTACTACTGCAGCGGCTTTCTGGTTAGATAGAATTAAGGCTCTCAAGCTGGCTAAATCTTTTATCACTGATGCCGCCTTTCAAATTGCTAAGTTGGCGGCTAAAAATGCAGGATTTGCAATTTTAGCGCGTAGAGCGTTATTGTAACATATTTCAGCCTAATGTCACTATCCCTTTAAGAAATCCTTCTCTGACTGCTGCATTTGGGCAGTATTCACATTCAGCTTGCTTGCCTGCCTGATTAATCATTCATGCACCTGATTACCTCAGCCTCTTTTTAAGCCTTCTCAGGTCTAATGTGCTTTGCATTAACATTAAAGTTGTGATCCTGAACAACAGAGGTCTGTGACTGTTTCCTGTATGAATTTACCAACTATTTCAACCTACAGCATTTTCTATTCCAATGCCTAAAATCATCAAATCGCAAGTATCCAAATAATTCCATTTTCTGTTTCCTGGACACTGCTACTTAACAAACTCAGAACTTTATCAAGCATACTTTTGGTTATCATCACTCTCTAATTACAACAGCATCTTACTCAGAACTTTATAACTATTTCTCTGCTACAAGTTGTCATTGCTGAAATATCCTGCTGCAAATATGTTAACATATTCTGAACTCTGCATCTATGTGTTCAATTAAAAGCTTTCATGTGATTCTCCAAAATATGTTCAAACAGTAATTGATGCCTTAAACTTAACTTTCACCTGTGCTGCTCTGCTAATTACTGACATACAGCTCTTTATAATATTATATACTGTGAACCTGCAACAAACCAAGTTTGCATCTAAATGCACAAACAGTAATTAATGCCTAAACTTGCAGCTTGTCTAAGTACCTGTGCAGCTGTGCTTAAACTCTGACATACAGCTTTATATAATATTATGTACTGTGAACCTGCAACAAACCTTAGTTTGCATCTAAGTGTCAATCTTTTACCAGATTACTCTGAAGCCTGAACATTCCACATTGCTATATTTTTCTCTCATTGAATCCTGCAGTTACTTCTATTAACTAACTATAAGTCACAGTGAACTCAGAATATATTGTATACAAATGTTGCACTCTCCATTTATTCTACAATAACTTCTAACAACTATGAATCACAGAATATCATCTATCCACGTCCAGGATACTCTTCCCCGGGTCAGGGGTCGGTGTCTTCAAATCCCTACCACTGCCCCAAGGGTCTGTGTCCTGAGCGTATGTACACCGGATCATGACAGAATGTTAATGCCTAAAAAAGGGATCCGCAGTGGTAGTGGATGCACCGACCCTCAAAGGAAAATAAAAAATTACAACATAACTCAGACCCAAGCAATCCCTAAAGGAAAAACAGAAGATTTTCAAACTTTAAAAAATTTAAAGACACAGTACTCCCATTCTAGACAATCTTCTACTCAAGTTCGTGGTTACCATTTTGGTGAAATTGATCCTGAATCTGACTATGAAAATGAAGAGGATTTAACCATAGCTTCAGCAGAAAAAAATTCAGATTTTTAAAGATTTAAAGAGACAGAACCACTTTTCTAAAATGTCATCTGTTCCTCAATTTCATGCTTACCATTTTGGTGAAACTGATCCTGAATCTGACTATGAAAATGAAGAGGATTTAACCATAGCTTCAGCAGAAAAAATTCAGGCTTTCAAAGATTTAAAGAGACAGAACCACTATTCTAGGATTTCATCTGTTCCTCATGTTCGTGATTTCCATTTTGGTGAAACTGATTCTGAGTCTGATTATGTAACTGAAGAGGATGCATTCATAGATTCAGCAGAAAAAAAATCAGACCTTTAAAGATTTAAAGAGACAGGACTACTGTTCCAGAAAACCATCTACTCCTCCTGTTTGTAATTCCTATCCTGGTGTTACTGATTCTGAGTCTGAATATGTCAACATGGAGGATGACTTCACAGATCCAGCTGAATTGGCATTAGACTGGTATGAGCGCAACTTTAATTTGCCACAAACTCAGACAAGACCTCAACCTATTTGCTATAATGACATCCTTGGTTGTTATATTTACAACATGGATGATACAGACAGCTCCCATCATGAACCCTCTCATGGAAATACTGATCTTCCTATTTCTGATATTACCATGGATTCATTAGATTGGACAGATTCAGAGCTGGAAGAAAGGACATCTGGTTTACAGACTGCTGTTAGGAGTAAAGGTCCCCTCAACTACTATGCTGATTTATCACATCAGAATTATGCATCCAGTGATGAAGAGGATTTCTGTTCTCAACCTTACTACAAACCACAATGGCAGCAACCTAAGAAGCCTCATACTGGGAAGAAATCTAAGTTCTCTAAGAAGAAGAAGAAGAAAATCCTTCTGCCCACAGAAAATCAGAAGTGCAAAGAGGAAACTCAGCCTGATTCCCCTGTTTTAGATTCTGTTGTACCAGACCCTCTCTTGCCTCCTGACACTGTCAACACCGAGCTGGATGATGTCTATAGTCACTATCAGTCTGTTCTTAAAGCATCTAATGGTATCTCTTCTCAGACTCTACAACAACTACAAAAACTGTTTCCAAATATTGATTTCTCATATCCCTCTCATGATGCCTCATTGCCTGTAAACCCTGTGCTAGAAGCAAAAGATAATTTTGTTCCAGATAAACAACCTTTCAGTTTACCAGAGATAATCCTTGGAGAATTTAGCTCTGATATTCAAACTCAAATAAGCATGCCTGCTAAACTCCAGATAACTTCTCAGTCGGAATCTTGTGTCACGATTCCTCTGCATCTACCTGAGTGTGGCATATTTCAGTACACTTCATCTTCTCAAAATTCTTCTGTTACTGCATCTAAGAAATTGTTTCCCTTGGGAGATACTTTGCATCAACCTACATTTTCTACTACATCAGTTTCCTGTACAGGAATTCCTGATACTGAATCCTGTGAGGACAATTTTGAACCAAGTTCGCAAGTGGACATTCTTGACCCTGAAACTTGTACAAAAGTTCTTCAAGAAGATTCCCCTGTGCCCATTCCTGTTCCTGTTTTCCATGATTATACTACTAAACCTGACATCAAGGTGGACTCTCCTGTTTTTGACCCTGGTATGGGTATTCCTTTGTTTAACCCAGAAATGGGTGTAATAATACTTGATCCTGAAGATAGCCATGCCCTCTACTCAGAAGCGAGTATGGTTCTTGGCTGTAAAGTGGGTCTTGTTAATTCTTCGTTTATAAACCCTGAAGAAAGCCTTGCCCTCTGCTCAGAAGAGAGTATGGTTCCTGGCTCTAAAGTGGGTTCTTTTTCTTTCTCTATAGTTGAACCTTGCCCTGGCATGGGCATTCCTTCACCCGATCCTACTGAGGATATTCCTGAACCTTGCCCAGATGTGGGTACTTCTGAACCTTGCCCTGGCATGGGCATTCCTACACTTGATCCTATTGAGGATATTCCTGAACCTTGCCCAAATGTGGGTATTCCTGACCCTGGTGTGGGCATTAATATACCTGTTCTTAGTGAGGACACTTTTGATTCTGAATCCAGTAAGGAAACATTTCATATTGAATTAGAAGATGGCAAGAACTGGACAAATCTTGCACTCTACACTACTATCTCCTACTTTGAAGAAAGCCCTGCTATTGCGTTAGAAGTGGCTATAGCTTTTTCTTTTGGAGTATATCTAATCCTCAGCCAAGAGGTTAATTCTGAGGATACTCAAATCTCTGACCCAAAGGTGGTTAATCTAGTTATCAATCCAGAATGCTGCATCTCTATTTCTGAAGCTGAGGAAAGCCTATTCATATCTCTAGAACTGGCTGCCTTTTCATTGGCTATGTACATGGTCATCTATCATGAAGAGCATCCGCCTGTCTACCCTCAGGATGATTCTGTGGTAGGAAGCTCATTGTATGTTACGTTCATGCATTGCATTCTCACGATGACTACAAAAAAGTTGACTTCAAGTTTTGCTCTCATCATTGTCAAGATCTTTTGATACCTGAATTACATGGCCTTTACTTCGTCATTCAACTTTTTCAAGAGATCTTCAACCCTCCTTTCTTGATTTCCGATTGGACTCACTACCTCCATACACCTACTACCGGTTCTCCATATCAATTTTGTTCTCTCTCCTTTTGGATTGTATTGGGCGCCCGGAGGTCGCCTTTAAGGAGGGGAATCTGTAACATATTTCAGCCTAATGTCACTATCCCTTTAAGAAATCCTTCTCTGACTGCTGCATTTGGGCAGTATTCACATTCAGCTTGCTTGCCTGCCTGATTAATCATTCATGCACCTGATTACCTCAGCCTCTTTTTAAGCCTTCTCAGGTCTAATGTGCTTTGCATTAACATTAAAGTTGTGATCCTGAACAACAGAGGTCTGTGACTGTTTCCTGTATGAATTTACCAACTATTTCAACCTACAGCATTTTCTATTCCAATGCCTAAAATCATCAAATCGCAAGTATCCAAATAATTCCATTTTCTGTTTCCTGGACACTGCTACTTAACAAACTCAGAACTTTATCAAGCATACTTTTGGTTATCATCACTCTCTAATTACAACAGCATCTTACTCAGAACATTATAACTATTTCTCTGCTACAAGTTGTCATTGCTGAAATATCCTGCTGCAAATATGTTAACATATTCTGAACTCTGCATCTATGTGTTCAATTAAAAGCTTTCATGTGATTCTCCAAAATATGTTCAAACAGTAATTGATGCCTTAAACTTAACTTTCACCTGTGCTGCTCTGCTAATTACTGACATACAGCTCTTTATAATATTATATACTGTGAACCTGCAACAAACCAAGTTTGCATCTAAATGCACAAACAGTAATTAATGCCTAAACTTGCAGCTTGTCTAAGTACCTGTGCAGCTGTGCTTAAACTCTGACATACAGCTTTATATAATATTATGTACTGTGAACCTGCAACAAACCTTAGTTTGCATCTAAGTGTCAATCTTTTACCAGATTACTCTGAAGCCTGAACATTCCACATTGCTATATTTTTCTCTCATTGAATCCTGCAGTTACTTCTATTAACTAACTATAATTCACAGTGAACTCAGAATATATTGTATACAAATGTTGCACTCTCCATTTATTCTACAATAACTTCTAGCAACTATGAATCACAGAATATCATCTATCCACGTCCAGGATACTCTTCCCCGGGTCAGGGGTCGGTGTCTTCAAATCCCTACCACTGCCCCAAGGGTCTGTGTCCTGAGCGTATGTACACCGGATCATGACAGTTATGGTTAAAATCGTGGTCGGCCGATGTGTCATCTAAGTCAAAGCTCTTGGCTATTCCTTTCAAGGGTAAGACCCTATTCGGGCCTGAGTTGAAGGAAATCATTTCTGACATTACTGGAGGTAAGGGTCATCTTCTACCTCAGGATAAGACTGTTAAGATGAGAGGTATACAAAATAATTTTCGTTCCTTTCGGAACTTTAAAGGAGTACCCTCTTCTTCCTCTTCCTCCACAAAACAGGAAGGGAATTTTGCTCAGGTCAAGTCAGTCTGGAGACCCAACCAGGCTTGGAACAAGGGTAAACAACCCAAGAAGCCCGCTGCTACTACCAAGACAGCATGAAGGGGCGGCCCCCGATCCGGGACCGGATCTAGTAGGGGGCAGACTTTCTCTCTTTGCCCAGGCTTGGGCAAGAGATGTTCAGGACCCCTGGGCACTGGAAATCGTGACCCACGGGTATCAACAGGAATTCAAAAATTTTCTCCCAAGAGGGAGATTTCTTCTTTCACGATTGTCTGTAGACCAGATAAAGAGAGGCGTTCTTACGTTGTGTAAAAGACCTCTCTACTATGGGAGTAATTCGTCCCATTCCAAGACTGGGGCAGGGGTTTTACTCAAATCTTTTCGTGGTTCCCAAAAAAGAGGGAACGTTCAGACCCATTTTAGATCTCAAGAGTCTAAACAAGTTTCTCTGAGTCCCATCTTTCAAGATGGAGACTATTCAAACAATTTTACCAATGATCCAGGAGGGTCAATATATGACTTCCGTGGACTTGAAGGATGCATACCTTCATATTCCTATCCACAAGGATCATCATCAGTACCTAAGGTTTGCTTTCCTGGACAAACATTTTCAATTCGTGGCTCTTTCCTTCGGGTTGGCCACAGCACCCAGGATATTCACAAAGGTTCTAGGGTCCCTTCTAGCGGTTCTCAGACCGCGGGGCATAGCAGTGGCGCCTTATCTGGACGATATTTTGATTCAGGCGTCGACTTATCATCTAACAAAGTCTCATACAGACACAGTGTTGTCCTTTCTGAGAACTCACGGATGGAAGGTGAATCTAGAAAAGAGTTCACTAATTCCACAGGCAAAGGTTCCCTTCTTTGGAACTCTGATAGATTCTATAGCCATGAAGATTTTTCTGACGAAGGTCAGAAAGTCAAATATTCTAAATACATCCTCTGCCACCAGTGGCTCAGTGCATGGAGGTAATTGGATTGATGGTGACGGCAATGGACATCATTCTGTTTGCTCTATTTCATCTCAGACCACTGCAACTGTGCATGCGCGGACAGTGGAATGGGGATTATGCAAATGTATCTCCTCAGATAGATCTGGACCAGGAGACCAGAGACTCTCTTCTTTGGTGGTTGTTGCTGAATCATCTGTCCCAAGGGACGTGTTTCCGCAGACCCTCTTGGGTGATAGTGACAACGGACGCCAGTCTACTAGGCTGGGGTGCAATCTGGAATTCCCTGAAGGCTCAGGGTATATGGACTCAGGTGGAGTCTCAATCAATATTCTGGAATTGAGAGCAATATTATATGCGCTTCAGGCGTGGCCTCAGTTGGCTTCGGCCAAATTCATCCGTTTTCAGTCAGACAACTTCACAACTGTGGCTTACATCAATCATCAGGGAGGAACAAGAAGTTCCTTAGCGATGACAGAAGTATCCAAGATAGTTCGATGGGCGGAGGCCCACTGTTGTTATCTGTCAGCAATCTACATCCCAGGAGTGGACAACTGGGAAGCGGACTTTTTAAGCCGACAGGCTTTTCATCCGGGGGAGTGGGAACTCCATCCGGAGGTATTTGCCTCACTTATTCTCCAATGTGGTAGGCCGGAATTGGATCTGATGGCGTCTCGACAGAATGCCAAGCTCCCAAGATACGGATCCAGGTCGAGGGATCCTCAGGCCGAACTGATAGATGCCTTGGCAGTGCCTTGGTCGTTCAACCTAGCTTATGTGTTTCCAACGTTTCCTTTCCTTCCCGGGTGATTGCTCGGATCAAACAGGAGAGAGCGTCAGTAATTCTAATCGCGCCTGCGTGGCCATGCAGGACTTGGTATGCAGATCTAGTGGACATGTCTTCTCTACCTCCGTGGAAACTTCCAGTGAGACAGGACCTTCTCATTCAAGGTTCCTTCCAACATCCAAATCTAATTTCTCTGCAGCTGACTGCTTGGAGATTGAACGCTTGATTTTATTTAAGCGGGGTTTCTCTGATTCGGGCATCGATACTTTGATTCAGGCACGTAAGCCTGTCACCAGAAAGATCTATCATAAGATATGGCGTAAATATCTTTTTTGGTGTGAATCCAAGTGCTACTCATGGAGTAAAGTTAGGATTCCCCGGATTTTGTATTTTCTCCAATAATGATTGGAGAAAGGATTATCAGCGAGTTCCTTAAAGGGGCAAATTTCTGCTTTGTCAATTTTGCTACACAAACGTTTGGCAGATGTTAAGCCTGTGTTTAGACCAATTGCTCCATCCTAGAGTTTGAATTTAGTTCTTAATGTTCTTCAAGGGGTTCCGTTTGAACCCATGCATTCCATAGATATTAAGTTGTTATCTTGGAAAGTTTTGTTTTTGGTTGCTATTTCTTCTGCTTATAGAGTTTCTGAGCTTTCAGCATTACAATGTGATTCGCCTTATCTTATCTTCCATTCTGATAAGGTGGTTTTACGTACCAAACCTGGTTTCCTTCCTAAGGTTGTTTCTAATAAGAATATTTATTAGGAAATCGTTGTTCCTTCATTATGTCCTAACCCTTCTTCTAAGAAGGAGCGTATGTTGCATAACCTGGACGTGGTCCGTGCCCTGAAGTTTTACTTGCAGGCGACTAAGAATTTCAGTCAATCATCTTCATTATTCTTTGTTTTTTCTGGAAAGCGTAGGGGTCAGAAAGCTACGGCTACCTCCCTTTCTTTTTGGCTGAAGAGTATCATTTGTCTGGCATATGAGACTGCTGGACAGCAGCATCCTGAAAGAATTACGGCTCATTCTACTAGGGCTGTGGCTTCCTCATGGGCATTTAAAAACTATGCTTCTGTTGAACAGATTTGTAAGGCTGCGACTTGGTCGTCTCTTCACACTTTTTTCAAATTTTACAAATTTGATACTTTTGCTTCTTCTGAGGCTGGTTTTGGGAGAAAGGTTCTTCAAGCAGTGGTGCCTTCCGTTTAGGTTCCTTTCTTGTCCCTCCCTTTCATCCGTGTCCTGTAGCTTTGGTATTGTATCCCACAAGTAAGGATGAAATCTGTGGACTCGTCATATCTTGTAGAAGAAAGGTAAATTTATGCTTACCTGATAAATTAATTTCTTCTACGATATGACAAGTCCGGTTTTCCTCTCAGCGTGCAGTGAATGTCAGAGGGATGTGAGGAGAGTATTGCCTATTTGAATTCAATGATCTCCTTCTACGGGGTCTATTTCATAGGTTCTCTGTTATCGGTCGTAGAGATTCATCTCTTACCTCCCTCTATACCATTACCTCTACTGATTCTCGATTCAGTACTGGTTTGGCTTTCTACTACATGTAGATGAGTGTCCTGGGGTAAGTAAGTCTTATTTTCTGTGACACTCTAAGCTATGGTTGGGCACTTTTATATAAAGTTCTAAATATATGTATTCAAACATTTATTTGCCTTGACTCAGGATGTTCAAACATTCCTTATTTCAGACAGTCAGTTTCATATTTGGGATAATGCATATGAATAAATCAATTTTTCTCCAACATAGGTGTGTCCGGTCCACGGCGTCATCCTTACTTGTGGGATATTCTCTTCCCCAACAGGAAATGGCAAAGAGCCCAGCAAAGCTGGTCACATGATCCCTCCTAGGCTCCGCCTACCCCAGTCATTCTCTTTGCCGTTGTACAGGCAACATCTCCACGGAGATGGCTTAGAGTTTTCACAAAAAGCTGGCAGCTGTGCCAGATGTTCTAGCCTTTGTTCAGGCTCTGGTTAGAATCAAGCCTGTTTACAAAATTTTGACTCCTCCTTGGAGTCTCAACCTAGTTCTTTCAGTTCTTCAGGGGGTTCCGTTTGAACCCTTACATTCCGTTGATATTAAGTTATTATCTTGGAAAGTTTTGTTTTTGGTTGCAATTTCTTCTGCTAGAAGAGTTTCAGAATTATCTGCTCTGCAGTGTTCTTCTCCTTATCTGGTGTTCCATGCAGATAAGGTGGTTTTGCGTACTAAACCTGGTTTTCTTCCAAAAGTTGTTTCTAACAAAAACATTAACCAGGAGATAGTTGTGCCTTCTTTGTGTCCTAATCCAGTTTCAAAGAAGGAACGTTTGTTGCACAACTTGGATGTAGTTCGTGCTCTCAAATTTTACTTAGCAGCTACTGAGGATTTCAGACAAACTTTGTCTTTGTTTGTTGTTTATTCTGGTAAACGGAGAGGTCAAAAAGCAACTTCTACCTCTCTCTCCTTCTGGATTAAAAGCATTATCCGATTGGCTTATGAGACTGCCGGACGGCAGCCTCCTGAAAGAATCACAGCTCACTCCACTAGGGCTGTGGCTTCCACATGGGCCTTCAAGAACGAGGCTTCTGTTGATCAGATATGTAAGGCAGCGACTTGGTCTTCACTGCACACTTTTTCTAAATTTTACAAATTTGATACTTTTGCTTCTTCTGAGGCTATTTTTGGGAGAAAGGTTTTGCAAGCCGTGGTGCCTTCCATTTAGGTGACCTGATTTGCTCCCTCCCTTCATCCGTGTCCTAAAGCTTTGGTATTGGTTCCCACAAGTAAGGATGACGCCGTGGACCGGACACACCTATGTTGGAGAAAACAGAATTTATGTTTACCTGATAAATTACTTTCTCCAACGGTGTGTCCGGTCCACGGCCCGCCCTGGTTTTTTTAATCAGGTCTGATGATTTATTTTCTTTAACTACAGTCACCACGGTAACATATGGTTTCTCCTATGCAAATATTCCTCCTTAACGTCGGTCGAATGACTGGGGTAGGCGGAGCCTAGGAGGGATCATGTGACCAGCTTTGCTGGGCTCTTTGCCATTTCCTGTTGGGGAAGAGAATATCCCACAAGTAAGGATGACGCCGTGGACCGGACACACCGTTGGAGAAAGTAATTTATCAGGTAAACATAAATTCTGTTTTTTCTTACCTTAAAATTTGAGTTTTTTTCCCTGTGGGCTGTTAGGCTCGCGGGGACTGAAAATGCTTCATTTTATTGCGTCATTCTTGGCACGGACTTTTTTGGCGCAAATTTTTTTTTTCTGTTTCCGGCGTCATACGTGTCGCCGGAAGTTGCGTCATTTTTGACGTTTTTTGCGCCAAAAGTGTCGGCGTTCCGGATGTGGCATCATTTTTGGCGACAAATAATGTGGGCGTCTTTTTTGGCGTAAAAAATATGGGCGTCACTATTGTTTCCACATTATTTAAGTCTCATTATTTATTGCTTCTGGTTGCTAGAAGCTTGTTCACTGGCATTTTTTCCCATTCCTGAAACTGTAATTTAAGGAATTTGATCAATTTTGCTTTATATGTTGTTTTTTCTATTACATATTGCAAGATGTCCCAGATTGACACTGAGTCAGAAGATACTTCTGGAAAAACGCTGCCTGGTGCTGGATCTACCAAAGTTAAGTGTATCTGCTGTAAGCTTATGGTATCTGTTCCTCCAGCTGTTGTTTGTAATGAATGTCATGACAAACTTGTTAATGCAGATAATATTTCCTTTAGTAATATTACATTACCTGTTGCTGTTCCGTCAACATCTAATACTCAGAGTGTTCCTGTTAACATAAGAGATTTTGTTTCTAAATCCATTAAGAAGGCTATGTCTGTTATTCCTCCTTCTAGTAAACGTAAAAGGTCTTTTAAAACTTTTCATTTTTCAGATGAATTTTTAAATGAACATCATCATTCTGATTCTGATAATGGTTCCTCTGGTTCAGAGGATTCTGTCTCAGAGGTTGATGCTGATAAATCTTCATATTTATTCAAAATGGAATTTATTCGTTCTTTACTTAAAGAAGTTTTAATTGCATTAGAAATAGAGGATTCTGGTCCTCTTGATACTAAATCTAAGCGTTTAAATAAGGTTTTTAAATCTCCTGTAGTTATTCCAGAAGTTTTTCCTGTCCCTGATGCTATTTCTGAAGTAATCTCCAGGGAATGGAATAATTTGGGTAATTCATTTACTCCTAAACGTTTTAAGCAATTATATCCTGTGCCATCTGACAGATTAGAGTTTTGGGACAAAATCCCTAAAGTTGATGGGGCTATCTCTACTCTTGCTAAACGTACTACTATTCCTACGTCAGATAGTACTTCCTTTAAGGATCCTTTAGATAGGAAGATTGAATCCTTTCTAAGAAAAGCTTACTTATGTTCAGGTAATCTTCTTATACTTGCTATATCTTTAGCGGATGTTGCTGCAGCTTCAACTTTTTGGTTAGAAGCTTTAGCGCAACAAGTAACAGATCATAATTCTCATAGCATTGTTAATCTTCTTCAACATGCTAATAACTTTATTTGTGATGCCATCTTTGATATCATTAGAGTTGATGTCAGGTATATGTCTCTAGCTATTTTAGCTAGAAGAGCTTTATGGCTTAAAACTTGGAATGCTGATATGTCTTCTAAGTCAACTTTGCTTTCCCTTTCTTTCCAGGGTAATAAATTGTTTGGTTCTCAGTTGGATTCTATTATCTCAACTGTTACTGGAGGGAAAGGAACTTTTTTACCACAGGATAAAAAATCTAAAGGTAAATTTAGGTCTAATAATCGTTTTCGTTCCTTTCGTCACAATAAGGAACAAAAGCCTGATCCTTCACCCACAGGAGCGGTATCAGTTTGGAAACCATCTCCAGTCTGGAATAAATCCAAGCCTTTTAGAAAACCAAAGCCAGCTCCCAAGTCCACATGAAGGTGCGGCCCTCATTCCAGCCCAGCTGGTAGGGGGCAGATTACGTTTTTTCAAAGAAATTTGGATCAATTCAATTCACAATCTTTGGATTCAGAACATTGTTTCAGAAGGGTACAGAATTGGCTTCAAGATAAGGCCTCCTGCAAAGAGATTTTTTCTTTCCCGTGTCCCAGTAAATCCAGCGAAAGCTCAAGCATTTCTGAAATGTGTTTCAGATCTAGAGTTGGCTGGAGTAATTATGCCAGTTCCCGTTCTGGAACAGGGGCTGGGGTTTTATTCAAATCTCTTCATTGTACCAAAGAAGGAGAATTCCTTCAGACCAGTTCTGGATCTAAAAATATTGAATCGTTATGTAAGGATACCAACATTCAAAATGGTAACTATAAGGACTATCCTGCCTTTTGTTCAGCAAGGGCATTATATGTCCACAATAGATTTACAGGATGCATATCTGCATATTCCGATTCATCCAGATCACTATCAGTTTCTGAGATTCTCTTTCCTAGACAAGCATTACCAGTTTGTGGCTCTGCCGTTTGGCCTAGCAACAGCTCCAAGAATTTTTACAAAGGTTCTCGGTGCCCTTCTGTCTGTAATCAGAGAACAGGGTATTGTGGTATTTCCTTATTTGGACGATATCTTGGTACTTGCTCAGTCTTCACATTTAGCAGAATCTCATACGAATCGACGTGTTGTTTCTTCAAAATCATGGTTGGAGGATCAATTTACCGAAAAGTTCATTGATTCCTCAGACAAGGGTAACCTTTTTTTGTTTCCAGATAGATTCAGTGTCCATGACTCTGTCTCTGACAGACAAGAGACGTCTAAAATTGATCTCAGCTTGTCGAAACCTTCAATCACAATCATTCCCTTCGGTAGCCTTATGCATGGAAATTCTAGGTCTTATGACTGCTGCATCGGACGCAATCCCCTTTGCTCATTTTCACATGCGACCTCTTCAGCTCTGTATGCTGAACCAGTGGTGCAGGGATTACACAAAAAAACGATTGTACGACACTCTCTGACGTGGTGGACAGATCATCATCGTTTATTTCAGGGGGCTTCTTTTGTTTTTCCGACCTGGACTGTAATTTCAACAGATGCAAGTCTGACAGGTTGGGGAGCTGTTTGGGGGTCTCTGACAGCACAAGGGGTTTGGGAATCTCAGGAGGTGAGATTACCAATCAATATTTTGGAATATTTTCAGAGCTCTTCAGTCATGGCCTCTTCTAAAGAGAGAATCGTTCATTTGTTTTCAGACAGACAATGTCACAACTGTGGCATACATCAATCATCAAGGAGGTACTCACAGTCCTCTGGCTATGAAAGAAGTATCTCGAATACTGGTATGGGCGGAATCCAGCTCCTGTCTAGTTTCTGCGGTTCATATCCCAGGTATAGACAATTGGGAAGCGGATTATCTCAGTCGCCAAACATTACATCCGGGCGAATGGTCTCTTCACCCAGAGGTATTTCTTCAGATTGTTCAAATGTGGGGACTTCCAGAAATAGATCTGATGGCTTCTCATCTAAACAAGAAACTTCCCAGGTATCTGTCCAGATCCAGGGATCCTCAGGCGGAAGCAATGGATGCATTGTCACTTCCTTGGAAGTATCATCCTGCCTATCTCTTTCCACCTCTAGTTCTTCTTCCAAGAGTAATCTCCAAGATTCTGAAGAAATGCTTGTTTGTTCTGCTGGTGGCTCCAGCATGGCCTCACAGGTTTTGGTATGCAGATCTTGTCCGGATGGCCTCTTGCCAACCGTGGACTCTTCCGTTAAGACCAGACCTTCTGTCGCAAGGTCCTTTTTTCCATCAGGATCTCAAATCCTTAAATTTAAAGGTATGGAGATTGAACGCTTGATTCTTAGTCAAAGAGGTTTCTCTGACTCTGTGATTAATACTATGTTTCAGGCTCGTAAATTTGTATCTAGAAAGATATATTATAGAGTCTGGAAGACTTACATTTCTTGGTGTCTTTCTCATCATTTTTCCTGGCATTCTTTTAGAATTCCGAGAATTTTACAGTTTCTTCAGGATGGTTTGGATAAAGGTTTGTCTGCAAGTTCCTTGAAAGGACAAATCTCTGCTCTTTCTGTTCTTTTTCACAGAAGGATTGCTAATCTTCCTGATATTCATTGTTTTGTACAAGCTTTGGTTCGTATAAAACCTGTTATTAAGTCAATTTCTCCTCCTTGGAGTTTGAATTTGGTTCTGGGGGCTCTTCAAGCTCCTCCGTTTGAACCTATGCATTCTTTGGACATTAAATTACTTTCTTGGAAAGTTTTGTTTCTTTTGGCCATCTCTTCTGCTAGAAGAGTTTCTGAATTATCTGCTCTTTCTTGTGAGTCTCCTTCTCTGTTTTTTCATCAGGATAAGGCGGTGTTGCAAACTTCTTTTAAATTTTTACCTAAGGTTGTGAATTCTAACAACATTAGTAGAGAAATTGTGGTTCCTTCATTGTGTCCTAATCCTAAGAATTCTAAGGAGAGATCATTGCATTCTTTGGATGTAGTTAGAGCTTTGAAATATTATGTTGAAGCTACTAAGAAATTCCGAAAAACTTCTAGTCTATTTGTTATCTTTTCCGGTTCTAGGAAAGGTCAGAAGGCCTCTGCCATTTCTTTGGCATCTTGGTTAAAATCTTTAATTCATCATGCTTATGTCGAGTCGGGTAAAACTCCGCCTCAAAGGATTACAGCTCATTCTACTAGGTCAGTTTCTACTTCCTGGGCGTTTAGGAATGAAGCTTCGGTTGATCAGATTTGCAAAGCAGCAACTTGGTCTTCTTTGCATACTTTTACTAAATTCTACCATTTTGATGTGTTTTCTTCTTCTGAAGCAGTTTTTGGTAGAAAAGTACTTCAGGCAGCTGTTTCAGTTTGATTCTTCTGCTTATAATTTCAGTTTTTTTCATTATAAGATTTAAACTTTATTTTGGGTGTGGATTATTTTCAGCGGAATTGGCTGTCTTTTTTTTATCCCTCCCTCTCTAGTGACTCTTGCGTGGAAGATCCACATCTTGGGTAGTCATTATCCCATACGTCACTAGCTCATGGACTCTTGCTAATTACATGAAAGAAAACATAATTTATGTAAGAACTTACCTGATAAATTCATTTTTCATATTAGCAAGAGTCCATGAGGCCCACCCTTTTTGTGGTGGTTTTGATTTTTTTGTATAAAGCACAATTATTCCAATTCCTTATTTTTTATGCTTTCGCACTTTTTTCTTATCACCCCACTTCTTGGCTATGCGTTAAACTGATTTGTGGGTGTGGTGAGGGGTGTATTTATAGGCATTTTGAGGTTTGGGAAACTTTGCCCCTCCTGGTAGGAATGTATATCCCATACGTCACTAGCTCATGGACTCTTGCTAATATGAAAGAAATGAATTTATCAGGTAAGTTCTTACATAAATTATGTTTTTTTATTACTTAAGACACCTCAGCTATGGTTTGGCACTTTATGCATTAATATAAAGTTCTAAATATATGTATTGTACTTATATTTGCCATGAGTCAGGTTCATGTATTTCCTTTTTGCAGACTGTCAGTTTCATATTTGAGGAAAATAAACATATTAAGAAATATTTTTCTAACCTGGGGTTTAAAATTGACTTCATTTTTCTTTGCAAATTGCGGGCAGGATTAGGCACGTGGGTGCGCCAAATGCTAGACTTTATTGCGTCATTCTTGGCGCGAGAATTTTTTTGCCGCAAAATTACGTCCGTAGACGCAAGTTCATAATTTCCGGCGTTATAGTTGACGCCGAGTTCCTTACACAAGGTTGCGGCGTTAGTGACGCAAGTGTCCGGATGTTGTTGGCGCCAAAAAATTTTCAGCTGCGTTATGCGTCATACTTGGCGCCAAATTTTTTCATTATTTTTTAACCCCATTGCTATTTGCCTCTTGCCTTTTTCTATGTCAGAGGGCTATGCTATTTGCATTTTTTCCCATTCCTGAAACTGTCATATAATGAAATTGATAATTTTGCTTTATATGTTGTTTTTTCTTTTACATTTTGCAAGATGTCTCAATCTGATCCTGTCTCAGAAGTATCTGTTGGAACTTTTCTGCCTTATATCGGTTCTACCAAAGCTAAGTGCATTTGTTTTAAACTTGTGGAGATTATATCTCCGAATGTCATTTGTAATAGTTGTCATGATAAACTTTTACATGCAGATAATGTGTCCATCAGTAATAGTACATTGCCGGTTGCAGTTCCTTCAACTTCTAATGTACATGATATACCTATGAATTTTAAAGAATTTGTTACTGATTCTATTTAGAAGGCTCTGTCTGCTTTTCCGCCTTCTAATAAACTTCTCATAAGGTTATGAAATTTCAAATGACCGACAACATAATGAATTATCCTCCTCTTATGAGGATCTATCTGATTCAGAAGATCCTTCCTCAGATATTGACACTGACAAATCTACTTATTTATTTAAAATGGAGTATATTCGTTCTTTGTTTAAAGAAGTGCTAATTTCTTTGGATATTAAGGAAACTAGTCCTCTTAACCTTAAAACTAGTAAACGTTTAAATTCTGTTTTTAAATCTGTGGTTACTCCAGAGGTTTTTCCTATTCCTATTTCTGATATGATTTCTAAGGAATGGAATAAGCCGGGTACTTCTTTTATTCCTTCTTCAAGGTTTAAAAAATTGTATCCTTTACCAGCAATTTCAATAGAGTTTTGGGAAAAGATCCCCAAAGTTGATGGGGCTATTTCTCCTCTTGCTAAACGTACCACTATTCCTATGGAAGATAGTACTTCTTTTAAAGATCCTTTAGATAGGAAACTTCAATCTTTTCTAAGGAAAGCCTATTTATATTGAGGTCCTCTTCTCAGGCCTGAAATTTCTTTGGCTGATGTTGCAGCTGCATCAACTTTTTGGATGGAGAATTTAGCGCAACAGGAATTGGATTCTGACGAATCTAGCATTGTTCGCTTACTGCAACATGCTAATCATTTTATTTGTGATGCCATTTTTGATATTATCAAAATTTATGTTAGATCCATGTCTTTAGCTATTTTAGCTAGAAGAGCTTTGTGGCTTAAATCTTGGAATGCTGATATGACATCTAAGTCTAGATTACGATCTCTTTCTTTCCAAGGTAATAATTTATTTGGTTCTCAGTTGGATTCTATTATTTCAACTGTTACTGTGGGGAAGGGAGTTTTTTTGCCTCAGGATAAAAAAACCTAAGGGTAAATCTAAGGCTTCTAACTGTTTTCGTTCCTTTCGTCAAAATAAAGAACAAAAACCTCATCCTTCCCCGAAGGAATCTGTTTCCAATTGGAAGCCTTCCTGAAATTGGAATAAATCCAAGCCATTTAAGAAACCAAAGTCAGCCCCTAAGTCCGCATGAAGGTGCGGCCCTTATTCCAGCTCAGCTTGTAGGGGGCAGATTAAGTTTTTTTAAGGATGTTTGGATAAATTCTGTCCAAAATAATTGGATTCAGAACATTGTCTCTCAGGGGTATCGAATAGGATTCAGAGTAAGACCTCCTGTGAGAAGATTTTTTCTCTCACGTATCCCAGCAAATCCAGTAAAAGCTCAGGCTTTCCTGAAGTGTGTTTCAGACCTGGAGTTATCTGGGGTAATCATGCTAGTTCTTTTTCAGGAACAGGGTCTGGGGTTTCATTCAAATCTATTCATTGTCCCAAAGAAGGAGAATTCATTCAGACCAGTTCTGGATCTGAGAATTTTGAATCGTTATGTAAGAGTACCAACTTTCAAAATGGTAACTATAAGGACTATTCTGCCTTTTGTTCAGCAAGGACATTATATTCTCTTTTCTAGACAAGCATTACCAATTTGTTGCTCTTCCGTTTGGCCTAGCAACAGCTCCAAGAATTTTTTCAAAGGTTCTCGTTGCCCTGCTCTCTGTAAGCAGAGAGCAGGGTATTGTGGTGTTTCCTTATTTGGACGATATCTTGGTACTAGCTCAGTCTTTATGTTCTGCAGAATCTCACACGAATCAACTAGTGTTGTTTCTTCAGAAACATGGTTGGAGGATCAATTTACCAAAAAGTTTCTTGATTCCTCAGAGAAGGGTCACCTTTTTAGGTTTCCAGATAGATTCAGTGTCCATGACTCTGTCTCTAACAGACAAGAGACGTTTGAAATTGGTTGCAGCCTGTCGGCACCTTCAGTCTCAGTCATTCCCTTCAGTGGCTATGTGCATGGAAGTTTTAGGTCTCATGACTGCAGCTTCGGACACGATCCTCTTTGCTCGTTTTCACATAAGACCTCTCCAGCTTTGTATGCTGAATCAATGGTGCAGGGATTATACAAAGATATCACAATTAATATCCTTAAATCCCAATGTTCAACACTCTCTGACGTGGTGGTTAAATCACCAGCGTTCAGTTCAAGGGGCTTCTTTTGTTCGGCCAACCTGGATTGTGATCACAACAGATGCAAGTCTTTCAGGTTGGGGAGCTGTTTGGGGATCTCTGACAGCACAAGCGGTTTGGAAATCTCAAGAGGCGAGGTTACCAGTCAATATTTTAGAACTCCGTGCAATTCTCAGAGCTCTTCAGTTTTGGCCTCTTTTAAAGAGAGAACCGTTCATTTGTTTTCAGACAGACAATATCACAACAGTGGCATATGTCAATCATCAGGGTGGGACTCACAGTCCCCGAGCTATGAAAGAAGTATCTTGGATACTTGTTTGGGCGGAATCCAGCTCCTGTCTAATTTCTGCGGTGCATATCCCAGGTGTAGACAATTGGGAGGCGGATTATCTCAGCCGTCAGACTTTACATCCGGGGGAGTGGTCTCTCCATTCAGATGCGTTTTCTCAGAGTGTTCAGATTTGGGGTCTTCCAGAGATAGTTCTGATGGCCTCTCATCTAAAGAAGAAACTTCCCAGATACCTGTCAAGGGCCAGGGATTTTCAGGTGGAAACAGTGGATGCATTGACACTTCCTTGGTGTTATCAACTTGCTTATATTTTCACGCCTCTAGTTCTTCTTCCAAGAGTGATCTCCAAAATCATCATGGAGCAATCGTTTGTGCTGCTGGTGGCTCCAGCATGGCCTCACGGGTTTTGGTATGCGGATCTTGTTTGGATGTCCAGTTGCCAACCTTGGCCACTTCCGTTAAGGCCGGACCTATATTCTCAAGGTCCGTTTTTCCATCAGGATCTCAAATCATTAAATTTGAAGGAGTGGAAATTGAATGCCTAGTGCTAAGTCATAGAGGTTTCTCTGTCTCATTGATTAATACTATGTTACAAGCTCGTAAATCTGTCTCTAGAAAGATTTATTATCGAGTTTAGAAGACTTACATTTGATGGTGTTCTTCTCATAAATTTTCTTTGCATTCTTTTAGAATTCCAAGAATTTTACAGTTTCTTTAGGATGGTTTGGATAAGGGTTTGTCTGCAAGTTCCTTGAAGGGACAAATCTTTGCTCTTTCTGTTTTATTTCACAGAAAGATTGCCAAACTTCCTGATATTCACTGTTTTGTACAGGCTTTGGTTCGTATCAAGCCTGTCATTAAATCAATCTCTCCTCCTTGGAGTCTTAATTTGGTTTTGAGGGCTTTACAGGCTCCTCCATTTGAGCCTATGCATTCTTTGGACATTAAACTACTTTCTTCTAAAGTGTTGTTCCTTTTGGCCATCTCTTCTGCTAGAAGAGTTTCTGAGCTATCTGCTCTTTCTTGTGAATCTCCTTTTCTGATTTTTCATCAGGATAAGGCGGTTTTGCGGACTTCATTTAAATTTTACCTAAGGTTGTGAATTCTAACAACATTAGTAGAGAAATTGTTGTCCCTTCCTTGTGTCCTAATCCTAAGAATTATTTGGAAAGATCCTTACATTCTTTGGATGTGGTGAGAGCTTTGAAATATTATGTTGAAGCTACTAAAGATTTCAGGAATACTTCTAGTCTATTTGTTATATTTTCTGGTTCTAGGAAATGTCAGAAGGCTTCTGCTATTTCCTTGGCTTCTTGGTTAAAGCTTTTGATTCATCAAGCTTATTTGGAGTCGGGTCAGGCCCCGCCTCAGAGAATTACAGCTCATTCTACTAGATCAGTCTCCACTTTGTGGGCTTTTAAGAATGAAGCTTCAGTTGATCAGATTTGCAAAGCGGCGACTTGGTCTTCTTTGCATACATTTACTAAATTCTACCATTTTGATGTTTTTTCTTCTTCAGAAGCAGTTTTTGGTAGAAAAGTTCTTCAGGCAGCTGTTTCAGTTTGATTCTTCTGCTTATAATTTCAGTTTTTTTCTTTTTCTTTATTAAGATTAAAACTTATGATTTGGGTTGTGGATTAATGTTTTTTCAGCGGAATTGGCTGTCTTTATTTTTATCGCTCCCTCTCTAGTGACTCTTGAGTGGAGTTCCACATCTTGGGTATTTGCTATCCCATACGTCACTAGCTCATGGACTCTTGCCAATTACATGAAAGAAAACATAATTTATGTAAGAATTTACCTGATAAATTCATTTATTTCATATCTGCAAGAGTCCATGAGGCCCACCCTTTTTATGGTGGTTATGATTTTTTGTATAAAGCACAATTATTCTAATTCCTTTGTTGATGCTTTTTTACTCCTTTCTTTTTCACCCACTACTTGGCTATTCGTTAAACTGAATTGTCGGTGTGGTGAGGGGTGTATTTATAGGCATTTTCGGGTTTGGTAAACTTTGCCCCTCCTGGTAGGATTGTATATCCCATACGTCACTAGCTCATGGACTCAGCAAAATCCCTCTATGGGTGGGCTGCTTTAGCCACAGTGGGTCAGTCATGTGTTCCGCATGGGATGGGCTTGTTTTGTCACTCTAAAATTCTGCACCAGGGCAACTTTCTAATTGGGTGAAAAATAGTCTCCTCTACTCCTTACATACAGTCCTAAAATTGCCAAGGTTAAAAGAACAGTTACTGTTGCCTTAGGTTACTTCCACAGAATGTATGTATGCATGTGTGTGCAGGGCCGTCTTTAATATGGACTGGACCCTGGGCAAACATTTTCTTGGGCCCCCCCATGCAATTTCGCTCTCCATCCCAAAAAACAAGTAAATCAATTTTTATATTTTATTTTAATTATTAGCCCAGCAGTGGATCATCCACTGCTGGGCTAATCATTTTAAAAAACAAAAATGAAAAAAATTGCAATATGTGAAACTGGACCTAAGCAGTACTAATACATAAATAAATATATACATTCCTCCACTGTGGATTAATTTAATATGCTTTTGAATGTGGTTCTGGTGTGAGGTTAGCTGGTTAAAGAGATTTAGGGAAGCTAACAGGAGCAAAGCAAGGTAAAGACTGAGGAGAAAGCATGGAGGTGCAGACAAATATAAGTTTACTGACTGGAACAGCAGAACTACTATGGGAAGCTGTAAAATCTGAGACAGAGAGAAAAAATAACTATAAAAATAAACTTTACCTTAATGTGTGAAGTGTCAGCATGACACTATACATCAGCCACAGCAGCACATGTCACTTCTTTGCTAGGAACAAGTTCCCTCTCACCTGCACTAGATGCTGCTGCATGGGGGAGGGACGTGTGTGCACTCACTTATTCTTCCCACTGACACCTTTCTACAAAGCACTGTTCCTCTAACAAACTTCAGTTAGTTGATCTTAGGGCCACAGCAGAAAGAGCAGGGCTAAGGGGACCAGCAGACTGGATGCTGTCTGTCCAAGGCTGCATGGATACAGTGTGAGACGAGTCATACAGCCTCTAGACTGAAGAGAGCAGTGTGTGCAGCTGCACAGATGCTAAAATCCTCATGTTCCTGCCGCTCTAGCTTTCTGCTGCATGCGCCTACAGTCAGCCCTACCCAGAAACAATCCCCACCTGCTGGTAATCCCAGCAGGACCTTTTCTAAAGCAGTGGGATTGGCTGGATGCCGAATTAGGGCTTAGCATTCAGTGCTGCACAGTGCACACCTAAAACAGCACATGGCACTAGCTTGGCATGTCACATGACACCAGCATGGTCTGGCACAGTTTCTCACAAATAAATATAAGCAGAGAACTTTTGACTGGGACAGTATTAGGACTGACTGTGTGTGTGTCCCATGTCACATGTCATCAGCAGTCTGGCATGGACTCTTGGGCCCCTCAACAAAGATTGGGCCCTGGGCAGCTGCCCCATTTGCCCTGTGTTAAAGACGGCCCTGTGTGTGTGTGTGTTTGTGTAAATATGTGTGTAATATATGTGTTTATAAATGTATATGTGGTTTTGTGTGTGTAAATATGTGTATGAGTATGTGTGTGTAAATAATGTTTTTCTTTTACTAATCAGGACAAGTAGATTGTCATGAGGGACAAGTAGATTGGGCTCCCGCTTTAGTAGTTTATTTTTAAATTTCCACACCCCTAGAGATATAGGGAGGAGCAGTGCAGTTGAGGGCCTTGTATGTCAGAGTCAGAATGTTGTGTTTAATCCTGGAGGCAAGAGGAAGCCAGTGAAGGGATTGGCAGAGAGGTGCAGCAGATGAAGAGCGACATGTAAGGAAGATGAGACTGACAGAGGCATTCATTATGGATTGTAAAGGAGCTAGGCGGCAGCTAGGTAGACCAGAGATGACAGAATTGCAGTAATCGAGGCATTAAAGGATGAGAGAGTGGATTAAAATCTTAGTTGTGTCTTGTGTAAGGAAATATCTAATTTTAGAGGTGTTTTTAAGGTGGAAGCGGCAGGATTTAGCCAAGGACTGAATGTGAGGAGCGAAAGAAAGATCTGAGTCAAATTTGACCCCAAGACATCTGGCATGCGGGGTAGGGGTTATGATGGAGTTGTCAACAGTTATAGAGAGATTGGGGATGGAGATTTTGCAAGAAGGGGGGAAAATAAGGAGCTCAATTTTGGAAATATTTAGCTTAAGGTAGTGAGAAGACATCCAGGAAAAGATGTGAGAAAGACAGAAACCTAGAGACAGATTTTGACGGCAGATAAGAACCATAGGCTCAACAAGTCTGTCTAATATTCCTGAAAGTATAAACTTATGTAGTTTGTAGGATAGCCTTATGCTTATCCCAGGCATACTCAGACAGTGTTTCTCATTACCACCACTTCTTGTTGAAGTGTATTCCATGAATCAATCACCGTTTCTGCAGTGAAGTGTTTCCGCATATTAATAGAAGTGTATGTTTGTGCACAACTGGTACATGGTATAGAAGGTCACCGATAGGGAAAAAAAATCCCACAGATCTATCCGTTCACAGGTGATGATCCCTCCTGTCTGGCTCTTTTTTGTTTTGTTTTTTGTAATGTGTCACAGGGATGGTGCTAGTCAGATAATTGTAGCTTGCTGTTGAAATTAATGGGACATAAAGCCGCAATGAGAATATGCTCTAATACTTTTTGCACTATTGCTTGCCTATACTTACCCTGTAGCTTTCACTGCGTTAAACACATTGTTAAAGGGACAGTAAATGCAAAATCAAACTACTTTGATTCAGACAGAACATTACATTTTAAACAACTTTTTAATTTACTTCTGTCATTAAATTTGCTTGATTCTCTTGGTATCCCTGCTTTTTATTTCCCCACTCATAAAGTCCTTCTGTGCTGTTTGATAGCAGCAAAAAAACCTTCTCATCTGTGACTTCATCATCCTTTCTAAATTAACCTCCTTATTTTCTTAACCACTGGAAAAAATGGTAACTGATAATATTGAAACTGTGTAACTGCTCTTCAATGTTAATATGTTCACATTTATTCCATGTAACTACTTTAGTAATAAAAAGAATCAAGCTGGTAAGATTGCTAACATTTGTACCATGACGGTACTTTATTAGTATGAAGTAGAAGCATTTCTTTAGCCCTTAAGAAGACAAATATTTAAAAAGAACCTCTGAGATTTAATGGAATCAAAATCTGACTTGCATTCAATACCAGATTTGTGCACTCTAGGGTAAATTACTTAATCACTTTGTTTCCTGAACTAGACAGCGTTTGCTCTTTGGAACAGCAATCTTAGACTTCCAATTAACATTTTTGTTTTATTTTTTACTACTTACACTCTAAATAAACCGCTCACATTTATTTATATATATATATATATATATATATATATATATATATACACACACATCAGGGGCGTATTATGGCCTAGGCAGCACACAGTACAGTGAGCTATAAAGTGCAGGCTTTTACAGAGAAGACAAGGCACATGCGCTGATTAAGGTCGCTCTTCATAGGCAGTGCTCCTTTAAACCGTTGCTTCATTTAGATCCTCCGGCATTTTTGCAGTGAAAGCGTTCTTAGTGAGAAACTTGCCCGGGAATATGCTTACAAGGTGCAGCTGGAGGAGAAGACCTTGTGCTGATATGCTGCCTCCCCTTGTCAGCTGTGGTGGGTCTGCGAGCGCAGTGGTTATTGTAGGTCATAATAACTAACAGACTGAATGCGTCTGTGCACTGCTTAGATCAGCTTGTGATATATAATCATAAACTCTAATAGCTAGCTTTCTCTGCATTCATGAACTTACAGAGTAAAATGTAAACGGACACTTAAAGTTTAATTACTTGCATGATGGTAATTACTGTATGTTGTTGCATGTGAAGGGCAGTGATTGTTTCAAAGTGTATTCTTCTTTCCCTTCCTTCCTCTTCTCTCTCTTCTTTCCCTTTCTCCCTCCCTTCCTCCCTCAACACCATTCCACCCTCAACTCACTCCCTCCCTTCTTTCTTTCTTTCCCTCCATCCCTCCCTTCTTTCTCTCAACTCCCTCACTTCTTTCTCTCAACTCCCTCCCTTCTTTCTCTCAACTCCCTCCCTTGCTCCCTTCTTTCACTCCATTCTTTCCCTCCCCTTTTCTCTTCTCACTCCCCACTTTTCTCTTCTCTCTCTCTCTCTATATCCCTCCCTTCTTTCCTTTGCCTCCCTTTTCTCCCCTCTCCTTCTGTACTCTCCCTTCTCTCAGGCAGAAAATGGTATGAGATGCATGCAATTCAACCCACCTGTATGCAAGTGGTTTACTAGCCCATTTTCTTTTGAATTGTTATAAAAAATAAAATTAAAACAACATTTTACACACTGACCTAAAAAAAATATTATGTTGGAATAAGGCCTAAAACCTTTGGAGTGGGGGCAGCAATATTTTGAGTGCCTAGGGCAGCACAAAACCTAAATACGCCACTGATATATATATATATTCTTATCTGTAGGTCAGCAAGACATGGAAATTTCTTGCAGAGGATGAAGTTCTGTGGCATCGATTGTGCCAAAAGGAAGGGTACACAACTGACGAAGAGGTCAGCACTTGTACAGCTTGGAAAAATACCCTGAGAGATAAGCTGACAAAAGAGAGCATGCTGAAAACAAACTGGAAGGTATAAAACTTTCAACTGTAAGTAATTTGAACATGTTATGTAAAGAAGAACTAACAAAAATAGTGCTCAGAGAGAAGTGGATAATTAAGGTACTTAAAATGTCAAAGCATAAAAAAACTAAAAAAAAAACTTGTTTCATCAATTTAATTCAAGAAGCCCCAGACAGAAACGAATGTATTTCTGTTCCTGAACTACAAGAAAATATTCACACACTTCCTTTTGATGGGTGCATTTGCAGTCTGCCACATGTTGTGTTTCAGCATAGATAATATCACTGGGTAGAAAGAAATGTGTCTGCTTCAATTAAACCCCATGTACCAGATTGCATACAGACTTGCAAAATCAGGTTTTTTCTAAGTTGACTATAAATGCTCTGTTAAAATACTGATATTTTCACAGGAAGGACAGTGATTGAACTTTGCAGAAAATGAATGTATGTGCGCAACTTTTTGATATTTCAGGAGTTTTGCTAACTATAGGACATAGAGACGACTTAGAAATACCTAGGCAGAGAGCTTCCTGGTGATAGGTTAGGTCCTGTCATATTCTGGTCAAATGATTTAAAACAATAAAAATAAAATAATCTAACAAATGCATTCTCACTAAAAACAACCGCAGGGATCACCAAAAATTGGCAGAATTTTACTGCATAATGTGATTTGTCTCCCAATGAAGCATTAAGCAGATCCCACACTGAGTGTTGCCAATTTCAAGCCACTCCTTAGAGACATGCGAGGTATTAGTGAGAATGTATTAATATTCCATTAAATTTTTATGAATTTATTCATTTATTTCTCCCTTACATGTTTTATTTTTATTATTTTACCACTCCAAGGAGAGCTTTAAAGGTATAGTCAAGTCCAAAAAAAACCTTTCTCCAACATTGGTGTGTCCGGTCCATGGCGTCATCCATAACTTGTGGGAATATTCTCTTCCTCAACAGGAAATGGCAAAGAGCACAGCAAAAGCTGTCCATATAGTCCCTCCTAGGCTCCGCCCACCCCAGTCATTCTCTTTGCCGCTGAACAAGCAGCATCTCCAGGGAGATGGTGAAGAGTATGTGGTGTTTAGTTGTAGTTTTTTTATTCTACTATCAAGAGTTTGTTATTTTAAAATAGTGCTGGTATGTACTATTTACTCTGAAACAGAAAAAGATGAAGAGTTCTGTTTGTGAGAGGAATATGATTTTAGCAGCAGTAACTAAAATTGTTTGCTGTTTCCACATAGGACTGTTGAGATGAGATAACTTCAGTTGGGGGAAACAGTTGGCAGACTTTTCTGCTTAAGGTATGACTAGCCATATTTCTAACAAGACTGTGTAATGCTGGAAGTCTGTCATTTCCCCTCATGGGGACCGGTAAGCCATTTTCTTAGTCTCAAACAGAATAAAGGGCTTAATATGGGCTATAAAACTGGTAGACACTTTTATGGGCTAGATCGATTGCTTTATTTGGGCATTTTATACAGCTTGATGTTGAAATTAACACTTTATAAACTTTGGGGAACGTTTTTTTACGTCAGGCACTGGTTTAGACACCTTCCCAGTCAGGAAGGGCCTTCTCTGTAGTAGGCAGAGCCTCATTTTCGCGCCATTACTGCGCAGTTACTTTTGAGAGCAGGACATGCAGCTGCATGTGTGTGGGTCTGAAAGTAATTGAAAAGGTTCCTAGAAGGCTTCATTTGGTATCGTATACCCCCCTGGGTTTGGTAAAGTCGCAGCAAAGGCTGTAGCTGGGACTGTAGAGGGGTTAAAACTGTAACCGGCTCCGGTTTCCTCATTTTAAGGGTTAAAGGTCTGAAATTTGGGGTGCAATGCTTTAAATGCTTTAAGACACTGTGGTGAAAATTTGGTTAAATTTGAACAATTCCTTCATAGTTTTTCACATATTCAGTAATAAAGTGTGCCCTGTTTAAAATTTAAAGAGACAGTAACGGTTTTGTTTTAAAACGGTTTTTGTACTTTATTGACAAGTTTAAGCCTGTTTAACATGTCTGTGCCTTCAGATAAACTATGTTCTGTATGTATGGAAGCCAATGTGTCTCCCCTTTCAAAATTGTGTGATAATTGTGCCATAGCGTCCAAACAAAGTAAGGGCAGTACTGCCACAGATAGTAAAGTTGCCCAAGATGATTCATCAGATGAATGGAGTAGACATAGTTCTACATCATCTCCTTCTGTGTCTACACCAGTTTTGCCCACGCAGGAGACCCCTAGTACTTCTAGCGTGCCAATGCTTGTTACTATGCAACAATTGACGGCAGTAATGGATAACTCCATAGCAAATATTTTATCCAAAATGCCTGCATTTCAGAGAAAGCGCGATTGCTCTGTTTTAAACGCTGTAGAGCAGGAGGGCGCTGATGATAATTGCTCTGTCATACCCTCACACCAATCTGAAGTGGCCATGAGGGAGGTTTTGTCAGATGGGGAAATTTCTGATTCAGGTAGAATTTCTCAACAGGCAGAACCTGATGTTGTGACATTTAAATTTAAATTAGAGCATCTCCGCGCACTGCTTAAGGAGGTGCTATCTACTCTGTATGATTGTGACAACCTGGTCATTCCAGAAAAATTGTGCAAGATGGACAAGTTCCTAGAGGTTCCGGTGCACCCCGACGCTTTTCCTATAGCCAAGCGGGTGGCGGACATAGTGAATAAGGAGTGGGAGAAGCCCGGCATACCTTTTGTCCCCCCTCCTTTATTTAAGAAATTATTTCCTATGGTCGACCCCAGAAAGGACTTATGGCAGACAGTCCCTAAGGTCGAGGGGGCAGTTTCTACACTAGCCAAGCGCACTACTATTCCTATTGAGGATAATTGTGCTTTCAAAGATCCTATGGATAAAAAATTGGAGGGTTTGCTTAAAAAGATTTTTGTACAGCAAGGTTACCTCCTGCAACCTATTTCGTGCATTATTCCTGTCACTACAGCAGCGTGGTTCTGGTTCGAGGAACTAGAAAAGTCGCTTAGTAGAGAGACTCCGTATGAGGAGGTTATGGACAGAATTCACGCACTTAAGTTAGCTAATTCCTTTATTTTAGATGCCGCTTTGCAGTTAGCTAGATTAGCAGCGAAAAATTCAGGGTTTGCAATTGTGGCGCAGAGCGCTCTGGCTAAAGTCTTGGTCAGCGGATGTATCTTCCAAGACAAAATTGCTTAATATCCCTTTCAAGGGTAAAACCCTTTTTGGGCCAGAATTGAAAGAGATTATCTCAGACATCACTGGGGGTAAGGGCCACACTCTCCCACAAGATAGGCCTTTCAAGGCCAAGAATAAGTCTAATTTTCGTTCCTTTCGCAATTTCAGGAACGGACCGGCCTCCAACTCTGCAGCCTCTAGACAAGAGGGTAATGCTTCACAAACCAAACCAGCTTGGAAACCGATGCAAGGCTGGAACAAGGGTAAGCAGACCAAGAAGCCTGCTGCTTGGTCTGCTTGAAGGAGTAGCCCCCGATCCGGGACTGGATCTAGTAGGGGGCAGACTCTCTCTCTTCGCTCAGGCTTGGGCAAGAGATGTTCAGGATCCCTGGGCACTAGAAATAGTTTCTCAGGGTTATCTTCTGGAATTCAAGGAACTACCCCCAAGGGGAAGGTTCCACATGTCTCACTTATCTTCAAACCAAATAAAGAGACAGGCATTCTTACATTGTGTAGAAGACCTGTTAAAAATGGGAGTGATACACCCAGTTCCAACCGTGTAACAAGGAATGGGGTTTTACTCAAATCTGTTTGTAGTTCCCAAAAAAGAGGGAACTTTCAGACCAATTCTGGATTTAAAGATCCTAAACAAATTTCTCAGAGTGCCATCGTTCAAAATGGAAACTATTCGAACGATTTTACCTACAATCCAGGAGGGTCAATTTATGACTACCGTGGATCTAAAGGATGCGTATCTACATATTCCTATCCACAAAGATCATCATCAGTTCCTAAGGTTCGCCTTTCTGGACAAACATTACCAGTTTGTGGCTCTCCCATTCGGGCTAGCCACTGCTCCAAGGATTTTCACAAAGGTACTCGGGTCCCTTCTAGCGGTTCTAAGACCAAGGGGCATTGCAGTGGCACCTTACTTGGACGACATTCTGATACAAGCGTCGTCTCTTTCAAAGGCAAAGGCTCACACAGACATCGTTCTGGCCTTTCTCAGATCTCACGGATGGAAAGTGAACATAGAAAAATTTCCCTGTCTCCGTCGACAAGAGTTCCTTTCTTGGGGACAATAATAGATTCTTTAGAAATGAAGATTTTCCTGACAGATGTCAGAAAGTCAAAACTTCTAAACGCTTGTCAAGTTCTTCACTCTGTTCCAGGACCTTCCATAGCTCAGTGCATGGAAGTAGTAGGGTTGATGGTTGCAGCAATGGACATAGTTCCTTTTGTGCGAATTCATCTAAGACCATTACAACTGTGCATGCTGAAACAGTGGAATGGGGACTATACAGACTTGTCTCCAGTGATTCAAGTAGATCAGAAGACCAGAGACTCACTCCGTTGGTGGCTAACCCAGGATCACCTGTCCCAGGGAATGAGCTTCCGCAGACCAGAGTGGGTCATCGTCACGACCGACGCCAGTCTAGTGGGCTGGGGCGCGGTCTGGGACTCCCTGAAAGCTCAGGGGCTATGGTCTCGGGGAGAGTCTCTTCTCCCGATAAACATTCTGGAACTGAGAGCGATATTCAATACTCTCAGGGCTTGGCCTCAACTAGCAAAGGCCAGATTCATAAGATTCCAATCAGACAACATGACGACTGTTGCTTACATCAACCATCAGGGGGGAACAAGGAGTTCCCTGGCGATGAGAGAAGTGACCAAAATCATAAAATGGGCGGAGGATCACTCCTGCCACCTATCTGCGATCCACATCCCAGGAGTGGAAAACTGGGAGGCGGATTTTCTGAGTCGTCAGACATTCCATCCGGGGGAGTGGGAACTCCACCCGGAGATATTTGCCCAGTTGACTCAATTATGGGGCATTCCAGACATGGATCTGATGGCGTCTCGTCAGAACTTCAAGGTTCCTTGCTACGGGTCCAGATGCAGGGATCCCAAGGCGACTCTAGTGGATGCATTAGTAGCGCCTTGGACCTTCCACCTAGCTTATGTGTTTCCACCGTTTCCTCTCATTCCCAGGCTGGTAGCCAGGATCAAGCAGGAGAGGGCCTCAGTGATCTTGATAGCTCCTGCGTGGCCACGCAGGACTTGGTATGCAGACCTGGTGAATATGTCATCGGCTCCACCATGGAAGCTACCTTTGAGACAGGATCTTCTAGTACAAGGTCCATTTGAACATCCAAATCTAGTTTCCCTCCAGCTGACGGCTTGGAAATTGAACGCTTGATTTTATCTAAGCGTGGGTTTTCGGATTCTGTAATAGATACTCTGGTACAAGCCAGAAAACCTGTAACTAGAAAAATTTACCATAAAATATGGAAAAGATATATCTGTTGGTGTGAATCCAAGGGATTCTCATGGAGTAAGATCAAAATTCCTAGGATCCTTTCCTTTCTTCAAGAAGGTTTGGATAAGGGATTATCAGCAAGTTCTCTAAAGGGACAGATTTCTGCTTTATCTGTCTTGTTACACAAACGACTGGCAGCTGTGCCTGATGTTCAAGCTTTTGTTCAGGCTTTGGTCAGGATCAAGCCTGTTTACAGACCTTTGACTCCTCCCTGGAGTCTGAATTTAGTTCTTTCAGTTCTTCAAGGGGTTCCGTTTGAACCTCTACATTCCATAGATATCAAGATGTTATCTTGGAAAGTTCTGTTTTTGGTTGCTATTTCTTCTGCTAGAAGAGTTTCTGAGTTATCTGCTTTGCAGTGTAATCCTCCCTATCTGGTGTTCCATTCAGATAAGGTTGTTTTGCGTACTAAACCTGGTTTCCTTCCAAAGGTTGTTTCCAACAAGAATATTAACCAGGAAATAGTTGTGCCTTCTTTGTGTCCGTATCCAGTTTCAAAGAAGGAACGTTTGTTACACAATTTAGATATAGTTCGTGCTTTAAAGTTCTATTTAGAAGCAACAAAGGATTTCAGACAAACGTCTTCTCTGTTTGTCGTTTATTCTGGCAAGAGGAGAGGTCAAAAAGCTACTGCTACCTCTCTTTCCTTTTGGCTGAAAAGCATCATCCGATTGGCTTACGAGACTGCCGGACGGCAGCCTCCTGAACGCATCACAGCTCACTCTACTAGGGCTGTGGCTTCCACTTGGGCCTTCAAGAACGAGGCTTCTGTTGATCAGATATGTAAGGCAGCGACTTGGTCTTCCCTGCACACTTTTGCCAAATTCTACAAATTTGATACTTTTGCTTCTTCGGAGGCTATTTTTGGGAGAAAGGTTTTGCAAGCCGTGGTGCCTTCTGTTTAGGTAACCTGATTGGCTCCCTCCCTTCATCCGTGTCCTAAAGCTTTGGTATTGGTTCCCACAAGTTATGGATGACGCCGTGGACCGGACACACCAATGTTGGAGAAAACAGAATTTATGCTTACCTGATAAATTACTTTCTCCAACGGTGTGTCCGGTCCATGGCCCGCCCTGGTTTTTTAATCCGGTTTGATGAATTTCTTTCTTTAACTACAGTCACCACGGCACCTTATAGTTTCTCCTGTTTTTTCTCCTGTCCGTCGGTCGAATGACTGGGGTGGGCGGAGCCTAGGAGGGACTATATGGACAGATTTTGCTGTGCTCTTTGCCATTTCCTGTTGGGGAAGAGAATATTCCCACAAGTTATGGATGACGCCGTGGACCGGACACACCGTTGGAGAAAGTAATTTATCAGGTAAGCATAAATTCTGTTTTCATGTTTCAAATAGGGCATGTAATTTTAAACAACTTTCCAATTTACTTTTATCACCAATTTTGCTTTGTTCTTTTGGTATTCTTAGTTGAAAGCTAAACCTAGGAGGGTCATATGCTTATTTCTTAGACCTTGAAGGCCGCCTCTAATATAAATTCATTTTGATAGTTTTTCACCACTAGAGGGCATTAGTTCACGTGTTTCATATAGATAACATTGAACGCAGGCACGTGAATTTACCATGGAGACAGCTCTGATTGGCTAAAATGCAAGTCTGTCAAAAGACCTGAAATAAGGGGGCAGTCTGCTGAGGCTTAGATACAAGGTAATTACAGAGGTAAAATGTGTATAATTATAGCTGTGTTGGTTATTCAAAACTGGGGACATGGTAATTAAGGGATTATCTATCTTTTAAAACAACAAATATTCTGGTGTTGACTGTCCCTTTAAAGTCTGCTTGAAAGTCCTAAAGATACCTTATTACTCTTACATACACATATGCTCACACCTTGTAAATAGCCAAGCTTATCATTTGTAAATTGTGCCTTTGTTTGTTAAGTGTGGAAGGATTAAGGAAAGCGGAATTCTAAGATCAACTTTTTCAATTAAATTGTTGGTACATGCCAAGTAGCATCTGGTAATTTGGATAAATGGCATGATTTCACATAGAATTGTAAATATCTGACATTATTCCATTTTTCTGTCCATTGCATTTATCCTCATATTTTTGTCACCAGCAACAAGCACAATTTTTGCATATTAATAATGTCTGAATTGATAGCAAATTTAATGTGTATCACTGGAAATGTTGGGGTTTAATATATTTGGAAATATTTGTATTCTCTTTATATATTTACATTTTTAAGAATATTTAGTCTGCCTTCAAGAAGAGATCTACAAACAAGTATTACAGGTGTACAAATGAGTCTGGGATTCAATCTTTCTCTTATGCATAAATCCTTCCCACTCCTCTTCTGCTTTAAAATGACCAGTTTCCATATGGCATAAAGGAAGCATCCAAACTATTTAGACAAGAGTTACTTTTCTATTGATTTTTAGGTTTTAAGTGATTAAAATCATGTGAAATCATATGTTACTGTAATACATTGCAGTCATGAATGCAATTCGTTATAAACATTATGCTAATTTATGCGTGGTAGTAGTACCATACAGGTTCTTCAGTAATTTTAGCTGAAAGTGGGAATTTGATCAGTCAACATGTTCTCTCTCTCTATTCTCTTCTTTCTTCATCTCTCACTACAGCATTCCACTACATGGTCTTCTAGGTATTTCTAGAAATATGGGCATTTAGTGAAAGAGTGGCAAAAATGCAGGCTGAATCCAAAGTAACAAACAAACCTGCACAACGGAGCGCCCTTGGGGTAGTTAGATGATTCTTAAAAGGTGTGAGTTAGGCACAAAATAGAGAGAGGGTATAAAGTTAATTTCCACAGTGGGATAACTCTATCTTTTATAGTAGATTCCAGACGGCAGCCGTAGTTCCCTGTGTGTCTGCACACACACCCATGTTCACAGGAAATCCAGAGAGAGAACAAAAAAACAGCGCTCCAAGCCCAGAAAAAAGTTAAAAAGTTCAGCTTTATTCCAACATGATTAAAAACATGCAAAATATGTTAAAAGTGGTCAGCACAGTTGTGCAAAATACAAGTAAAAGAACAGGTGCAAAAAAAAAAAAAAAAATGCAGGATGTGTAGGCATATTTTATCTTCTAAAACTGAGATGTACTAGTGTTCTCCCCAGCCTCTATTTAACGGGCACACCACCTAATATTAAGATAAAATTAGCTAGTTTTATTTATTTTTTTTAAATACATTTTTATTTGGTTTAAACATGACAAATAACAATTGGGGACTCGCAGGACGCCTACATGTATTGACACATAACCAATGATCGGATACAAAGGTCCGATTTCAAGTCTTATCAGAACAATAATGGGGACAGAGGGCATCCCTGCCGGGTGCCATTACAGATTGAGAATGGGGCGATCCGTAAAACTAAACCCCTAACCACTGCCATCGGCCTGGCATATAAGGCTTGAATGGCAAGGCAAGTGGCAGGGGGAAATTTGAAGTCTCTAAGCGTTTCCCAGAGATAAGCCCATCTAACCTGATCAAAGGCCTTCTCGGCATCCAAAGAGATGACCGAGAAAGGCTTATTCATTCTTGTTGATTCGCATATAATATTAATAAGACGCCTAGTGTTATCCGGGCCCTTCCGATTGTGTATGAATCCCACCTGATCCGAATTGATTAAGCTGGGTAGAAGTTTGCAGATGCGGTTGGCCAGTAATTTGGAATAAATTTTGATATCTACATTGATCATAGAAATTGGTCTGTAGTTAGAACACAATCAAGGGTCTTTGTTTGGTTTAGGGATCTTGACAATGATAGCTTCCAAGAATAATTTTCTAAAGCTCCCTTCTTGTCTCGCTAGGCTAAAATAAACTGAGGAGTAAAGGCAGTAATTCTTGGGAGTAGGTCTTATAAAATTGTGCGGGGAATCTATCTGGCCCAGGGGCCTTAATGGGTTTCAGATGTTTAATTACATGTTTGAGTTCCAGCGAAGTGAACGGACTAGTAAGTTCTGGTGTGAGTGTTGGGAGATTTAGGGAGCTAAGGAATTGTCTGGTATGCTGTGTTGAGGCAGGATGGTTAATTTCATTTGTCTCAATGTTGTATAGTTTTGAGTAATAATTCGCAAAGTATTCCCCTATTGATGAGGGTAATCTAAGCATGTTGTTGTTATGTTGGATTTTATGGATTGGGATTTGCCTAACGCTGGTATTACGAGTCTTGGAAGAAGTGAGCGGTAGACCCTCTACCGCCAAGACTCCTACCGCAAAAAAAAAGTCAGTAGTTAAGAGTTTTATGGGCTAACGCCGGAACATAAAGCTCTTAAAGGGGCATGACAGCCAATTTTTTTCTTTCGTGATTTAGAAAGAGCATGTCATTTTAAACAACTTTCTAATTTACTTCTATTTTCTAATTTGCTTCATTCTCTTGATATCACTTGCTGAAAAGCATATCTAGATATGCTCAGTAGCTGCTGATTGGTTGCTGCACCTAGAGGCCTTGTGTGATTGGCTCACATGTGCATTGCTATTTCTTCAACAAAAGATATCTAAAGAATTGAACAAATTAGATAATAGAAGTAAAATGGAAAGTTGTTTAAAATTGCATGCCCTATCTGAATCATGAAAGTTTAATTTTGACTAGACTGTCCCTTTAACTACTGTGCTATAAAGTACACTAACACCCATAAACTACCTATGAACCCCTAAACCTAGGCCCCCCACATTGCAAACCCTATAATAAAAATTTTTAACCCCTAATCTTCCGACCGGACATCGCCGCCACCTACATTATCCCTATGAACCCCTAATCTGCTGCCCCTAACATTGCCGACACCTATATTATATTTATTACCCCCTAATCTGCCCCCCCCCCAACGTCGCCGCCACCTACCTACACTTATTAACCGCTAATCTGCCGACCGGACATCGCTGCCACTATAATAAATGTATTAACCCCTAAACTGCCACACCCCCGCCTCGCAAACACTATAATACATTTTATTAACTCCTAATCTGCCCTCCCTAACATCGCCGCCACCTACCTACAATTATTAACCCCTAATCTGCCGCCCCCAACGTTGCCGCTACTATAATAAAGTTATCAACCCCTAAACCTAAGTCTAACCCTAACCCTAACACCCCCCTAACTTAAATATAATTTAAATTAAACGAAATAAAATTACTATAATTAAATAAATGAATCCTATTTAAAACTAAATACTTACCTATAAAATAAACCCTAATATAGCTACAATATAACTTTAAACTAAATACTCCTAATCTAAGCCCCCTAATAAAATAAAAAAGCCCCCCAAAATAATAAAATGCCCTACCCTATACTAAATTACAAAGTAATCCGCTCTTTTATCAGCCCTTAAAAGGGCTTTTTGCGGGACATTGCCCCAAAGTAATCAGCTCTTTTACCTGTAAATAAAAATACAATACCCCCCAACATTACAACCAACCACCCACATATCCCTACTCTAAAACCCACCCAAACCCCCCTTAAATAAACCTAACACTAACCCCCTGAAGATCTCCCTACCTTGAGCCGAATTCATCCAAGCGGGGAAGAAGAGGTCCTCCATCCGGTTGAAGTCTTCATCCAAGCGGGGCAGAAGAGGTCTTCCATCCGATTGATGTCTTCATCCGAGCGGAATCTTCTATCTTCATTCATCCTGGCCGATGACTTCCCGACGAATGACGGTTCCTTTAAATGACGTCATCCAAGATGGCGTCCGTTGAATTCAGATTGGCTGATAGGATTCCATCAGCCAATCGGAATTAAGGTAGGAAAAATCTGATTGGCTGATTCAATCAGCCAATCAGATTGGATCAGCTAATCGGATTGAACTTCAATCAGCCAATCGGATTGACCTCGCATTCTATTGGCTGTTCCGATCAGCCAATAGAATGCGAGGTCAATCCGATTGGCTGATTGGATCAGCCAATCGGATTGAACGTCTATCTGATTGGCTGATTTAATCAGCCAATCAGATTTTTCCTACCTTAATTCCAATTGGCTGATAAAATCCTATCAGCCAATCGGAATTCGAGGGACGCCATCATAGATGACGTCATTTAAAGGAACCGTCATTCGTCGGGAAGTCATCGGCCAGGATGGATGTTCCTCGTCGGAGGTCTTCAGGATGCTGCCTCTCCGCTCCGGATGGATGAAGATAGAAGATTCCGCTTGGATGAAGACATCAATCGGATAGAAGACCTCTTCTGCCCGCTTGGATGAAGATTTCAACCGGATGGAGGACCTCTTCTGCCCTGCTTGGATGAAGAATCCGGCTCGGTTGAGTGAAGACGACTCAAGGTATTGTATTTTTATTTGCAGGTAAAAAAGCTCATTACTTTGGGGCAATGTCCCGCAAAAAGCCCTTTTAAGGGCTGGTAAAAGAGCTGATTACTTTGTAATTTAGGATAGGGTAGGGCATTTTATTATTTTGGGGGGCTTTTTTATTTTATTAGGGGGCTTAGATTAGGTGTAATTAGTTTAAACTTCTTGTAATTTTTTTATTTTCTGTTATTTTTGTGTTTTTTTTATATTATAGTTTAGTTTATTTAATTGTATTTTAGTTTAGATAATTGTAGGCAATTTATTTAATTAGTTTAATGATAGTGTAGTGTTAGGTGTAATTGTAACTTAGGTTAGGATTTATTTTACAGGTAATTTTGTAATTATTTTAACTAGGTAGCTATTAAATATTTAATAACTATTTAATAGCTATTGTACCTAGTTAAAATAAATACAAAGTTGCCTGTAAAATAAATATAAATCCTAAAATAGCTACAATGTAACTATTAGTTATGTTGTAGCTATATTAGGGTTTAGTTTATATGTAAGTATTTAGTTTTAAATAGGATTAATTTATTTAATTATAGTAATTTTATTTAGTTTAATTTAAATTATATTTAAGTTAGGGGGCTGTTAGGGTTAGGGTTAGACTTAGGTTTAGGGGTTAATAACTTTATTATAGTAGCGGCGACGTTTGGGGGCGGGAGATTAGGGATTAATAATTGTAGGTAGGTGGCGGCGATGTTAGGGATGGCAGATTAGGAGTTAATAAAATTTATTATAGTGTTTGTGAGGTTTAGGGGTTAATACATTTATTATAGTGGCGGCGATGTTCGGTTGGCAGATTAGGGGTTAATAAGTGTAGGTAGGTGGCGGCGACCTTAGGGGGGGCAGATTAGGGGTTAATAAATATAATATAGGTGTTGGCGATGTTAGGGGCAGCAGATTAGGGGTTCATAGGGATAATGTAGGTGGCGGCGGTGTCCGGAGCGGCAGATTAGGGTTTAATAATATAATGTAGGTGTCAGCGATAGCGGGGGCGGCAGATTAGGGGTTAATAAATGTAAGGTTAGGGGTTTTTAGACTCGGGGGTTCATGTTAGGGTGTTAGGTGTAGACTTGAGAGTGTTTCCCCATAGGAAACAATGGGGCTGCGTTAGGAGCTGAACGCTGCTTTTTTGCAAGTTTTAGCTTTTTTCAGCCAGCTCAGCCCCATTGTATCCTATGGGGATATCGTGCACAAGCACGTTTTTCCAGCTTACCGCTACCGTAAGCAACGCTGGTATTGAGGGTTGAAGTGGAGCTAAATTATGCTCAACGCTCCCTTTTCTGAGGCTAACACAGCCATTCAGACAACTCGTAATACCAGCGTTGTCTTAAGGGTGCGCTGGAAAAAAAAGGCTCGTTAGCACCGTGGGTCTTTACTGACAAAACTCTAAATCTAGGCGACTGTGTCTGCTCTGTTTCCTTTATGATAAAATAATTGCTTAAGTTATGTGAGATTTTGCTGGGTGCGACGTAATTCTAGTTGATTAATGTGTGTCCGGATAGCAGAAATCTGTGTTAGTGTTTAATCTGTGATAGTGGCCCGATTAACAGTCTCCTAAGATCTAAGTTTACTGTGTGCCAGGGCAAGAGCAAGTCCCGCTAGCTTCTTGAGGCGGGCTTGCTTAAGGATAATGTATCCTCTAATCAACACTTTAATAGCACCCCAGAGGATGTTGTTTGTGGTATGTCCATTGTCATTTTGTTGGATA